>NC_135551.1:15586002-15843502 GCF_964340395.1 Glandiceps talaboti | reverse complement strand
TTCGTGTTCATCATCCTTCTACGGATAAGATATATTCCCTTCACCGAATGTGTGCTGTCATACCTCCATATCAGCGTCCATGATCACCTTTTGACCTAATGCAAAATAGAAAAAAGAAAAACAACAAGTGTGAAGAAACAGATATTCCGAATCACCATTGTTTCAAAATCCATAATACATTCCCACAATCATACTTTCAAAAGATGAAATAGTCATATTACATGAAGAAATGAAATTGTTTTCAATTCTGTTCATTTTCCATTGCTAAACTTGTATTTCTCAGCTTTATTTCAAAACTTGTGTCTTAGTTCACCTATTATTGTAAAACATTTATATGACAGGGTCACAGATCTGAAGTATTTACCTCGTTAAAGTTTGTTGACCCATCGAAACCATTCTTATCTGAAAGGTTCATGAAGATACATTGATTTACATATATATAAAACTCCAGTTAGTGTTAGGCAAACAAAACATTATACAATTACACCTATGGATTACTTCTGTAAAATTACTAGATCACCCATTATTATAAAGTGTGGTTGTTATGTACCGCTATACTTTGGGTGTTGTTATAAGTAGAATACATTCAAACATAAACATATAGTATATTATGTTTACAATTCATGTTTAACCCTTGCATTATCTGTTTATTAACTTTACTCACCATCCATACATTCTACAAGTACAGTATTATAATAATTATTATTGTAGATACAAAATTAGCATCGCACACATATACACATGCTGTCATTTTGTCAGAAATTAACAGCAAATAAAGACAGTATAGAGACGTCTTAGTTGGTAATTCGAGATTGGAGTAATTTTAGTAATTTCACAAAGAACATGATTCTGTAATATGTTAATCAAGCTACTAAGTTTACTGTGTACATTGTATTGTTTGTAACTAGCCTGCATTACAACGTTGCCAAGCTGGACTGTCTGGTATTTACAGAAATCGATCAACCTTTGACCTCTACCAAGCTATGGTCAGTTCACCAGTATGCATCAGTTAAAGTGACTAGCAACACAGACCTGGGTCAGCGAAAAAAATAGCTTATTTACAAAGTACCCAATGGGTATTGGATGAGGGAAACAATCTCCCAGAGCGAAGAGAAGTTTTACGGGAATTTAAGCAGACATTGTTTATTTAGCTTACATGAAATCCGACAACTCCCTCTCTGTTTTGGTTATATTGTACATATAGGGATTAAAAAGAAGTATACAAAATATGACAATTACCAATCAAAAAGAAATAAACATAATGTTTTACAATAGTGCTAGTGCATCGCAAACTGAGCATGTGCATATGACGCGTTAAAAATACCCATCATTCAATCCGGCAACCCAACAGCGTTCCAACATACAGGTGAGTTAGAAGTACTGTTTAAAAATGGAATATTCTTGACTATATATATTCAGAAAATTACGTAATAGAGAGACAGTTGTAACTTTAAGGTGTTAGATAACAATAATGATTCATTATAAAATTTACTAATATCTCTGAGAGAAGAAATATGTTGTCGAGGAAGTTAAGGTACTTAAGTCCAAACGTTTTGTGTTATTACTTCACGAAGTTTTTCCGTGTTGTTTTAAAATCGACACTGTGTACGCAAGCTTTAGCACTCTTCAAAATATACGAATATCCAAAATTGATATTTGGAGTAAACAGCCCGAAAACTATTTTACAATTCCCGGAAACCTGGTATTTCAAACAATTGTGGTAGAATAAAATGAAAACCTTGCAAAAAATATATTGAAGAAATATCCATTTGATCAATTTTTGAATATTACATCAGTGTTTGTACCTTTAAAATGTTAAGTTCATCATATTTTGACTGCAAATATCAATTCATTTAATTACATGAAAAAATGTCAGCTTGATCATACATATACCTAAATTAAAATATTTGTAATTCTGAACAGATACTTTTAACCTTGGCATAAAAAGAGTGACATATTGCCAGTGACTTTATGTTAAAAAATCATTTAATTTCTGTAAGATTATCACAGTATAAAATCTCTCAGGTCAGTTATTGTAAGAAAAAATTCCCAAGTTATAATTTCAATTTAACTTCTCTGTCACACAAATCAGACATTTTTTGAGGAAATAACAAAAAAAATCACTTTCCCCTCCACCAAGCTTCAATTCTGCCTGTAAATATCAAATGTTTCACAAACAGAAAGGGGTGTGTCGGTCAGCTGTCAGATGCAGAACTTGTTCTGAGACTGAAAGGGGTGTGTCACCTGCAGGACTTGATTAAGCTTGCACACGTTGGTAGTATGCCATTAAAGTTTAAGTAATATATGACAGTATTTATATGATAATTTTAGCCCCATTCGGCACTTTAATGTTTGTTTCACAATGTAGTAAGTGTTTGTAGCTGTTGTTGTAAGCTCCTACGACACCCAGAAACTTAGTTTCCAGATCTAATATTCTGAATTATTTTGTACTATAAGTGGTAAGTAAATACTGTTTGCTAAGGTTTTTTTTTATTTATTTATTTATTTATTTATTTATTTATTTATTTATTTATTTATTTATTTTATTATTTTTTTTTTTTTGGGGGGGTGTTTTCCTTGGCAAGTAAATTTCCTTATCTATTTATATTATCTGAGCAAATTGCCAATCTCTGAGACGGCTTTTACATGAGAAATAGTGTTTGAAAAGTGTAAATGGTATTCCAATGATCAGACAGGTGTCGGCCTTATTTGGATCTATTCTGATGATGCGTTCAGAAAATACAACAAATGAGTATGCAGCAAATTACATAATTGTTCGAAATTATATATATTTTCAACATTGAAATCATGAAAAATGTAAATAAATGAATAATCATAACGTTAATAATCAAAACATAGCACCTATTAATACAGATACACCAATCTGTGAACAATAAATCAATTGTTAACACATCGATACAGGAGTTTGTTTTCGGGACTATTTTAAAAGTAAACGTACAAAACTAAAATAGGTGCATTGTATGTGGAAGCATCACATTTTTATTTACGTTACGAAGTTGTGAAACTCGGCGAATCGTGTGAAGAAGGTGACACGTAATTATTTCTCTTTTCTACAGTCCGTTTCCTGTCAGGAATTAAATAAACGTCCTATACGTAACAGTAGAAACGATTTCGTACTTGTGAGAAACAGTAAGCGATTTCAATAATAATCTTAAATTGATTAACGTACCTTTGTTCCAATTTGGGGCGGATGCTAGAGCCCCCGAGTACCGAGCCAACGTTTCCTACAACTGTGCGTAACAACTTTATATATATATATATATATATATATATATATATATATATATATATATATATATATATATATATATATATATATATATATATATATATATAAAGAAATGCATAAGGAACTAATAAACCAGTCCGTATATATAGCTGTTAAATCCGACGTTTCGAATAAATATTCTTTTTCACAAAGGAAAAATTGGCGAGACAGAGAAATGCCAGGTGACAACCCGAACATTTCTAAATATAATGGAACAAAACCGCGCGTGATATAAATAAACGGTTGTACGTGGGATAAGTTCTTAAATTCGCACGCACCTAATAGAACCAAATAGAATACGCCTGAAATTTAAAAAATACCCAATAATCATGATAATTAGATTGGGAAAGACGAGAATAATCTATTAATTCCAAGGGGTTCCAGCGTTCCAAGACGGAAAATGATTTCTTCTTCCTTCAACCTCAAAGCTTTCTCATCACCAGAAACCTTACAAATTCCTGAAATGGACATATCTGATACATTATGATCGTTTGTAATAAAATGCATAGATACGGGATAGTTACGATTCCTTTGTCTGGTCAAACGGAGATGTTCCACGAAACGATCACCAAGACGACGTACAGTTGAACCTATATATAGAAAACCACATTTTTGACATGTAATGCAATACACTACATTAGTACTAATACAAGTAAATCTACTTGTAACAGGCACACTGTTCTTAGGGCCAAAAACATGATTAGTATTAATAATGAAACGACATGTACCACATCGAGTACGATCGCACGGAAAAGAACCAGCATTAACTTCCAATTCACGTTGTTCTGTATGTACCACCATATCTCTAAGACTGGTATCACGACGCCAAGCTGTTAATGGTACTGCAGGAAACAATGAATTGGTAACCCTATTAGAACGTAAGATATTAAAATGCTTGTATATAATGTCTTTAACTCTAGTTGCAAAGGGATGGTATGTAAGAGCTAGTATGGGACGATCGTTGTTACTCCTCTGATCATGTGATTTGCAAGAAAGAGTTAAGTACGCATATTTTAAATTTAGATTTATTCCTAAGCATTGCATCTAAAGAATTGATGTAAAACTTCAATGATATAACGTTCTTCAATGTTTTAATTTATGATATGAAAGAATTATTCACAGAATAGGTGAAATATTTGCTCAAAAAAACATAAACTGACTCCCCATACCAAGTAAAAGTTTGAAAAGTTTGTACTTGAATATTACTTATAGTTATTTGCTGTATAACAATATATTTGTTTTCATCTCATTCTAAATAATTGGTGGATATAGTATCTTATTTAAGTAGTATTTAAAGTAAAGATTTTTTCTTGAGTGTTGAAGTCTCCCTCAATATATATATACAACTCTTGTACACATATAGCTTCGTTCGTGTTTCACTAATTTCACAGTTTGGTTTTGTGTTCATCATCCTTCTACGGAGAAGATATATTCTTATATATGTGCTGTCATACGTCCATATCAGAGTTAACTTTTAGACCTAATGCAAAATAGAAAAAGAAAAACAACAAGCATGAAGAAACAGATATTCCCAATCACCATTTTGTTTTCAAATCCATACTACCTTCCCACAATTATACTTTCAGAGTGAAACAGCTATATTATATATTATATGAAAAACCCAAATATTTTAATGATTTTTAAAAATTCTTTTAATTTTCTTTAAATCACTGCTGATTTTGTATTTCTCAGCTTTATTTCAAAACTTGTGTCTTAGTTCACCTATTATTGTAAAACATTTATATGACAGGGTCACAGATCTGAAGTATTCACCTCGTTAAAGTTTATTGACCGAGCGAAACCATTCTTATCTAAAAAATTCATGAAGATACATTAACGTATTTAAAAAATTAGTTATTGTTTGGCAAAGAAAACATTTTATGTAATTTTATCTATGAAAATGTATTTATTTATATAAAATTACCAGATCACCCATTATTGTATACCGCTATACTTTGGGTGTTGTTATAAGTTGAATACATTCAAACATAAACATATAGTATATTATGTTTACAATTCATGTTTAACCCTTGTCTATCTGTTTATCAACTTTACTCACCATCCATAAATTCTACAAGTAAAATTTTATATTATATTATTTTAGATATAAATTAGCATAACACGGCTATCAAATTTAAAGGCATAGACAACAGAACAATTAATTGACCCATATGGCAATCTGTTTATCACAGATATGTTGAAGAATAAATAGTTCTACACATGCCTCCTTTCTGGCTTAAATTAGACGAAACCCTGCCGTAGTTGGTGCCCATCCATTAAGTTATTTAGCTCGACTGCGGAAGCCCTGCATTAGGGAGGTATTACTATTTTTTAATACATACATATGTACACTATGGTAAATTGAGCATTATGAAAAATAATCACACCCTCTAATACCAATTTTCAAAATTAAATGTCTTCTTTAATAAGTGACAATGTTACCTACATTAAAGTTAATCCTAACAGTCTAAGATAAGAACAATTTAACTTGTATTAAAGCATCACTCAATATCTTTTTTCGAGTATGAGAAAGAATTAAGAGTTACTGAGATGAATTTTGGCATTATAAATTTTACAATACAGTTGGTTTCTGTGGTTGAACATAGTACCGGGTGTTTATCAGATAAAATATGACCCCAACCATATATATCCTAATGAGACACGCATTTCCTAGAGTTGCTGTCATTTTGTCAGAAATTAACAGCAAATAAAGACAGTATAGAGACGTCTTAGTTGGTAATTAGAGATTGGAGTAATTTTAGTAATTTCACAAAGAACATATGATTCTGTAATATGTTAATCCAGCTACTAAGTTTACTGTGTACATTGTATTGTTTGTAACTAGCCTGCTTTACATCGTTGCCAAGCTGGACTGTCTGGTATTTACAGAAATCGATTAACCTTTGACCTCTACCAAGCTATGGTCAGTTCACTGGTATGCATCAGTTAAAATGACAAGCAACACAGATCCGGGTCAGCTAAAAATAGTGTATTTATCTAATGCCATCTCATACTTAACATGTATGTTGTGTTTTAGGTTAAATACATCTGAGAGTAGTAGTCGTCATGTTATGATCTCCTTTCTACGACTATTTTAGGCTATATAAATAAATGAATTGTGGAATACTATTATTACATCAGATTTAAAGGTACAAATGGAGAAAACAAGCAACATTCTAAAGTTTTGGACCGATGACATTAGATACGGACAATGTGGACTTAAAACAACAGAGTTGGAATTCCACATTTTGGTCCAGATGCCTACACACTAGCTTTGGTGGGACAATCACATTAATTTGGTGGTGGTACAATCACATTAATTTAGTGGTGGTACAATCACATTAATTTAGTGATGGTACAATCACATTAATTTGGGGGTGGTAGTAGTAGTAGTAGTAGTAGTAGTAGTAGTAGTAGTAGTAGTAGTAGTAGTAGTAGTAGTAGTACAATAACATTAATTTGGTGGTGGTACAATCACATTAATTTGGTGGTGGTACAATCACATTAATTTGGTGGTGGTACAATCACATTAATTTGGTGGTGATACAATCACATTAATTTGGTGGTTGTACAATCACATTAATTTGGTGGTGGTGCTACAATCACATTAATTTGGTGGTGGTGTACAATCACATTCAATTGGTGGTGGAGGTGGTGGTGGTTTTTGTTGGTTTGGATGCAAGTTCGTCTCTTTTTTGTTGTGTTTGTTTGTTTGTTTACTTATTTGTTTGTTTGGTACTTTTTGTCCGTGTATTTGTTTATTTACCCAAATTACTATGTCAAAACGTTGTCTATTCGGTTACAATCATCCCACAACTACTAAATACAAAATGACAAATACACCAGATTAAAATAAGATAGATAACCAAATACATGACTAGAATAGTATAAAAAATAAATAAATGACATAATTATAACAAATGATAATTAAAACAAGAAATAAGTGCTGTCTCAAATGACCCATATTAATGTGCAAAATCAATAATAGAATACTAAAAATATATTTATATAAAGTTTAATATCAACACAAAAAATAAAACAAACCTGAGTAATGTACAGACAATGTAGACAAATAGAGAGGTTAAATAAAAGCTGTGAGACTAAATATAAAGAATTCAATTCTTTTATTTTGACAACATCAAGATGTAAAGGTGTTCATGAATCCATCGTCTGCATCTGTATTTATCTGAGGTTACACTTATAGTCGTGATCTGAGTATTTACATATCTCACCATGTACTTGTTAATATGATTAGTCTATGTAAAACGACAGGGTATAAATTCCGTATGTTCTCTTCGGATGTATAAACTATGACGGATATTATGTCAACTTTATTTCAGTGTTAGTGTTTTCTTTTGTAACTTTTATATTTTTTCTTGTTGTTCTTTCTGTCACTGGTTTTAATATGTGGGTAAGTGTATTGTAATGTAAATATTGAATATTTTCCCTCGACATTGTATAAGGTCAAATACAAAAATTAAGTGTTCAATGGATTTGAAATCTTACAGATTATACCCTACGTTGTACAATTATTTCAACGAGTAAATCACCCTCATCGATTTCTACTAGCTGTGGTGGTACTGATATTGCCTTAAAACTTTATAGGCAATCAAGAAGGCGGAAGTGAATGAGAATTCAGGTGGGGTTTGCCTGAAGATGGGTGGGGTTGAGAGTCTTGTCGGAGAAGGCATCTCCTGCCCGTTTGGAGGTCCCTCAACTGACCCTTTGGTGCCCTGTTTTGACGACATCCTCAATGTTTGCATGTAATCAGACCAAACCAATTGTTTGCTACACACTTATTATACATGTATGCATCACAATAACCTGAGCAAATCACACAGTCACGTGATGTGTTATATCTGCCGCGCTATTATTTACAGGTTATCCTGGGAGGTAAATATTTGGTTAGCCTTTTTCAACAATAACACCAACAAAAACACCAAAGTTGTTAACAAATTAATACATGTTTGGGTTCATTTTCACCCTTACCATAACAATTCATATTATTTCGTAATGTTGTATTTTAAATTAAATATGTAAATTTTTCGAGTGCTAATATTTTATAACTTGATTTTTACCAATATGGCCAGAAAAAAATTAAAAAGCTGTTCAACATGCCCAACCTACTGAAAATTTAGTATTTCTTTTTTCTTCTTTTTTCTTTGGGGGAATGCAATATATCCTCATGACGGCTACACCTGTCAGTAAAATGGCCACTGGACTACCGGTATTAAATTGCAAGGTACAACAAGCTGTAGTTTACTATGTACACTGAAGCTAAACATAATGGGATTGTAATTTGAGCATTTTTGGAGCCTAATATGGCATTTTCATTTTTGTATAAAAAATGTCCTTGTTTCGAACATTGAGAAAGGTTATTTCCCCAGATATGATACTGGTGTCAATCGCCAATTACTTAAAAAGTTTGAAAATCTAAAACATACATTTGCTACTCGATATTACAACATCATCATGTTTTCCCGTAAGCTGTACACGTTCGTACGTACACGGTGTCCACAAAATGGCTGGCGCTGGCGCTATGGAGGCTTTTTTGACGGTTTGTGCGCAGTACGAGAAATGAAATAATATGTTGCTATTTGTTGTTTTAAGGTAGAATGGAAGCATTTGTGGTGTTCCGTGTGATTTATTTGTTGGTAAATGTCCAGGGACGAGGAATGGGTGGTGGCACTAGCCGTTCCTCACTGGAACGGCTACTGCCACCGCGGTGGCAGGAGCCGTTCTAGTGAGGGCGGGCTACTGACACCGGGGTGGTACTAGACACTCCGATTTTATTTTGTAACAAATCCTGGATTGATCTAGGTGCAATAGCAGGTGTGTTTTTTATATCTGCATATTCGTATTTTCAAATTAGTTTTCCAGATATTTGCTACAAATGTACTTTTATTCAAAATAAATTGAGGGGGTCCTGTTGACTTGTGTAAGTCTATGGAATTGCATGTAAATAAATATGTTGGTTAATATATAAGGCTGTAAATATACTGCACAGTGGGCATGCGCAAATGACGTTACATTAACAACAACCAAACCTTCATGACTAAGGTGAGTTAGACACAGTCCCTGTTTAAAAACAGTGAAATATACGTGATTTTATTGTGACGATTGTTAGGTGAGACAGACAGCATTGTCTTACTATGTAGCAAAGTGTTATATTATGTATAATTACATGGGTATTCCAGCTTACTTTGTGAAATAGACATAATTGTGTTGTCAACGAAGTTAAAGGAACAAAGTCCAGAAGTTTATTTTCACTTCCTGTTACTTTAGTTACATATATAAATGTAAGGCTTACACGTCATATGAACAGAATAAATACATATTTGAATCTGTTAATTGTATTTTTCTATGTTTCATCTTTAACTAAGAATGTCGTGATTTACACTCCTGGCGTAATTCAAGTTGACCACAGAGATGACCAATCATCGTGTAGGGAGTACTTTGTAAGATTGACAGTGATTGGTATAAGGCAATATGAATTTTATATTCGGAGATTGGTTTCGAATGAGGGATATCATAAACGAGAAATTATCAAACGGTAAGACACTAAATCGTTTTATGTTTCGGTGAGCTTGATAATAATCAAAGAAAAACATTATGACAGTTTGTAAGCTGGCAAAATTAGTTGTACAGTTATATTTGGTTAGTCGTACTTCATGAGAAACTTTACATTTTGTACTTGGTATGTACTGCAAGATTTTAAAATAAAAATATATTCATTAGTAACCAATAGTGAAAGTTGGCAATGACATTATAAAAAATATCAATCTATACATCAATAACTGATGATTTAAAAAGATAAACATAGAGAATGGTTTTCTTATATAGTATTTGCAATTGTATAGCATGGTTGTAAAGTGTATTTGAAACTTCGTTCATTTAAATTTAACTTCACTTTGTCAATGAAATTGTATTTTTATTATTACCGTCAGTCTACTCCTTTTTGAAATTGTTGTGACCTTCAAAATCACTCCGTGTAAAATTGTAATATTGTCAAGAGAGATTGTTGTTGTTGTTGTTGTTGTTGTTGTTGTTGTTGTTGATGAGATGTTTTCTTTTTGGCTCAGTCACTCTTTTCATCTAATAAACAAGACAAATATTGAATGCACCGTATGACCTACCCACATAACGCTATACAGCAATATCGGGATATTTAGTCTACATCACTGAAAATATATCATTACTTCGACGAAAATCCTTATTTGTCACCATACTCGGGATCTATATATTTAAAACATCTCAGTGAAAATTTACAATCGTTTTAATAAAATCATTCTGATTAAAGTGAATAAGCCCACAGATGAAAACATCTACATATATTTTGATAAAGTTGAATAAATCAAATACCATTACAATCTGTATTGTACAATTAGTGACGTGACAAATGGACCATTTACGTCATATACAGAGCTTACTTAACTATTACTATACATCCTGGTGAAACAAAGACAGTGAATCTATATTATTATTATGTAGTAGTATTCTTATTCTTCCTGTCGCACCCAAAACCTGCTATGGATTTATTTAGGAGGTCGTCAACCTATAGTTTCGGTAAAACATCAAAAACAACACAATACACCATTAACGAAGAATTACACTGATAAACAGTTGATATACTCTATGGAAATATCTGAGAATATATTTTAGAAGTTAAGAGTGTTATGTATAGTGTGTACATTAATAGTTGGGATTTACCATTGTATTACTCTCATGATTACTTTCTATTGAATGACGTCACAGATGAATTTGTTCAGATGAAGAGAGTCTGTAAAGACTATATAGCTGAAGACGATCTTGAGAAGATTAACAGTCCATACTATCTGATTAAAGCATTGGAAAACAGTCGTCACAGTCTTCGACCTTGGAAATGTGACATTCTACAAAACGTTTTGAAGAATATAGGTAGACGTGACCTTAGTGATCAGATTCCTACATCATATGTTGGTAGGTATTTAGTATGTATGTTTTTATTATTTATATACATTAATTTCATATGACTAACTAGTCACAATACTATTCTTATGTAGATGAATGCAAACAACTGTAATTAAAGTATAGACATAGACATATGACAGTATATAAACAGTACAGCAATGAATCAAATGAAATACTAAGTCACTGTAATTACTGTAGACATAGACATGGCAGTTAATGAACAGTGCATCAGTGAAAGTTTACCTGTTGTCTATTTTATGAAAATTGCTTTTCGTATTTTTTTTCATTGTAGAACTTTAACTTGTAACCAAGAAACAAACTTTTTTCAATATTGGAATATGCACAGTGTTACTAATTCTCAATTGATTCAGAAAACACGGTATTACTTGAAATACAATGTGTTTTTAAAACTTCATACGTCGCGGCATATCATCATAAAATGAAAACAATTTCAAATTATTTTTTATCCTGACTACATTATCTTAAAATAATTAAGAATAACTGTTACATGACTTCTATGTTGTATAATATCTAAATGTAGTAAACCTCAAGGCACGAAATGCTAGCAAAGTGTATGTTTAAATGGTTATGTCTTAGTCGTAGTCACTTCTAGGCATATGCTTTCTTGTATTATAAAAATAATAACAAGTACAGATATATAGAATTAATTACATCAGTAATGTAGCGCCAAGTACCAGTTTTTCACTAATATCTTATGTCTGCTAGATCGTTTTTGGAAATATCAAAATAGTTTCATTTCTTTTCAATAAATATGAAGATTAAACAAATCTTATGAACAAGTGTCAAGTACAAGTGCATGTCTTATTTCATTCACCAGAAGTGATATAGTATTCTCATTAGAAGGGATTCTGGTATTCTTACTAATATTATTATAAGTGACATACACGTACATACTCCTCTTCGACGTAATACTTACGCCCTCTGGTGGTGAACCTTGAGATATGTCAGCCATTATATATACTACAGTCAATTAAAGCATTGTCCTCGGTCAAAAAAAAATCATAGTCGACTATAGTTGCCATCGCCATTGGCGTGGCATTGATATTAATATTATGCAAGTCTCTAGATCGCATGCTCAATTAAAACCAAGAAAAGAATAAGTAGAGCTAAAATTCATATGATATGAAAGTTAAAAAAAACAACTAATTCATTGACCATTTGTGAGCGTAAAGTTATCTCTGCTAACTCGATAAGCCATTCTCTTGTTAGGGCAAAAAATAATATAAATACGACACTAGATAAAGTTGTTGTGTAAGTATTCAACAATAAGTTGATAATGGTGACGAGTTGGTCCAAGCACCCGAAAGTTCCAAATTGTTAACATTTTACCTTTCGACCTGTCTTAGTAACAATCCTCGTCAAAATTCCATAGTTCCAGCTGACCACTAGGTGGCGGTATGAACAGTGGATTGTAGATTGTAGGTAGTTTGATGCCCACCCCCCCCCCCCACCCCCCGTCTTTGTTGATCTTGGGATTATACCTTCTGATGTTGATAGCCCCATGAACTTTCCCTGGAAATCATGCGGGATGAATCAATAAAAAATTAGTCTCAGTCGATGTTATGATTGTAGCTGCGAGAGTGTTCAGTTAAGGTCGATGCTACAATGTTGTCCCTTACTGATTTGTGGTGTTCCTTGACCCTGGTTTTCAATTGTCCCCCCGATGCGCAAATATACCCTTGGTAACGATCGGTTGACCAGACCGCCACCTAATGGTCAGTTTTCATTATAGAATTTGTCATTCTAATGAAGATAGTCGACCAAGAAAGATCGGAACATCAATGCTCAGAACTTTGAACTGCTTGTGCGTTATAACTTTTGTAAATCATTTGATCTACAAAGCTGATTAACATTTTGGCCATTCACCTGAACGGTATATTGAAGTGTAGCTGGCACAACCCGTAAATATTAGAAATCTCAGGAAACATTGATTATTAATGGACCTGAGTTATGGTTAGTTCGTTCTTTGTTTATATATACATTGTTATTTCTTGTGTCATAGATTACAGTTTTGCTGCTAAATTTAGCATATAATTGTTTATAATATAACAAGTTACACTTCACCTTTAATTATTAGTGTTTGTGTTAGCCACACAGTGATAATACTAGAATCAGAAACGATAATTAATACCAACGTTTTAACATCGAGTAGATAATAAATCTTCATGATATTCAACAAACATCAATTATTTGGTAACTTTAACAGTACCATATTATTATTGTATGGTCATATTAAAAGTGTTTCTGTCAAGTATGGAGTTAATGTTGATATTTTGTGATCTTAAAGACATTTGTTATATTTCCCCTTTGTTCAGTAGATTGACTATAGGGATTATGGAATCGTCTCTGCAGTAGTTAACATATTATTATTGACACATCTATTATTGAGGTTTAGTTAACATAATTTCCAATTGTTTACATTTTATAATGTCAATTGAATAACTGAATAAAATTCGATTATACATGGTCTATGATTAAATTAAGACGGATAACAGAGGAACAGAATCAGCTGAAATGTCGCCATTACTATAGGAATGTGGGCGTTTTTGTGGGACTTAAAGAAGTAGATCGATCAGGGGAAGCATTGCACAATTTTGGTCGAGTTACTTGCTTTGGTAAACAATTATTCAATGTTTGAAGACATAAGTGTTAATTGAGAGATTTGGGATTTGTCATTTCTTTCCAAACAATACTAATACTCACAACAACTCATTACATATTACTAATTAATACACTTTGGCACCGTGGGAGTCTTAAAAAATGATTTAATTCTAGTATGTTAATGAAAGTAAAGATAAGAGACAAAAAAACGACAGTAAGAGACTAAACTGTTTATTATGTAAAAATCACCCAAACTTCGATTATAAAGAACGTGACTATGACAAACATCTGTAATTGAGAGATATTAAATATAAAACAATAAATGTTATTCAATATTTTCATATGTTAGAGTGTAGTGATAATCAGTGTTCTATAACTATCTACAATCGTACAATAGCATGTTTCTCAATGTTTCCCTTTCTCTTCCCCAGTCGTCAGAAACTTATTTTGCAACTTTAAGTTACACTGGTTTATGAGTATAGGTATATTTATCTGTCATCACAGTAAAATTTGCGGATTTATTTGAACCTAATCTTGTAGGTTAGTTTTTTACTTTTCCCGTCTAAAAATTTAAAATGTCACAGGATACATTGTCATTTACAGGTCAGTGTTTTAGGTTTAAACTTTAAACAATAATTAATGTAATAAATAGTGAACCATAGATTTTCATTATAATTCCCATATAAGCAGGTAACATGACTTTGATAATAAAGGTGTACTGTTTACATATCTTAATATCTAATCTAAATATATAATTCAATTATATATGTATGGAAGTGTAATGAATTAAATTAATTTCATCCTTTGATGACTCATTAGATGCCATCAATGGGGAATAAGCAGTGACATTATTGTTTTTTCTATTTCCGTTGTAATTTTCACCGTTGAGTTGGCTTGGTAGATATGATCATGATCATATAAGAGCACGCAATGCACGGCATGATAGATGTCACTTTATAGAAATATAAACAGTGTTATCACTTTTTATGAGATAATTTTTTATTTTTTTATTTTTTTATTTTTTTTTTCATTCATTCATTCATTCATTCATTCATTCATTCATTCATTCATTCATTCATTCATTCATTTATATTTTGTTAATTACGAAATGGGCAAATCAAAGAGAATGTCAAGAGAAATATTTCACATCCTTAATCAAATGCAATGATAATGAGGTGTGGCGTTTTCCTAAACTTATACATCCTGCTCCAGTGGAATATACATTAGGAATTTAACAAAAATAAAAATACTAAATATAACACAAAACTATACATGAACATTGTATGTCGAACAGATGTGTGTCTCATCAAACTCCACTTCCGTTTCTCTGTATCTCTAAACTGTATACATATATTTGTAAACTAATTATCACTCGCTGACTTCAGCGACCCGCTTGGCGATGAAGTGCGCCATCAGCGATGGTGCTGTGTGATCGAGAGAAGTGCATTTGTAGTAGAGTACGCCTATTTATGTTGGGAGAAATAATTTGCTCTGAACATTAGTACACAAGAGACAAATACCGTTTCGTCTCTGTATGAAATATGAGCGTTTTATGGATTTTCCATGACTGTAAAGTTATCATTTCCATTTAAGAGACTTTTGACAAGACGTAGTGTTAAAATAGTCTTAAAAGCGTTAAATAAACACCTGAAGCGTCGTCTCCACTGGGTGACAAGACAATTGTCACGATTTTGTTAAATGACAGAAGATCGTTCGAAATGCAGTTTGAGATCTCTTCTTTTTTTAAAAACAAATAACAATTTAAATTTTTACGAAAAATACAAATATCGCCAAATGTGGTGCACCATTTTAGGTAATGATGGGAAATCAGAAAGAAAACAGTCTAATTCTAATCAGTACAGCTTGCAAATTAAAGAAGTTAACTATGTGCTTGTTGTCATTCAATTGGATTGCCATAAATTTGGGATAGCCAATTGTAAGCAACACAGTCTTACGGGGCTAAGGTTGCGTATGATTGATGCCGTCGTGGGGACTTGGGTTCAGGGACAATAGTTATAAATACTAAAATGAATGGCACAAGATTATATAGGTATAAATGAACTGATGGTATGCTTTTACTTATCAACATAAATTACAATATCTACAAAATAACCTTTCAGTAAAGAAAGTAAATACTATCGGATCCGTTCTCAAGGATTAATTAATATTAAGTTTACAATAAGTTATTTCTAAATTTCAAAAAATAATTAATAGTATACGACAAATTGTCTTGAGTTGATTTATACAAATGAAAATAATATTACAATAAGTATCCTAAATTGATTTGTATACTGAAATAATATTACAATGAGTAGTTTAAATTGATTTACCGCAGTAAGTGTATCCTGTATAATAACGTGGAAAATATGTTAAACGCTATAAAATGAAATATTACTTCAATTGACTGTTTTAAATATCGCCGGAACTGTAAGTAATTAAATGTTACGAAGCTGAAACTGGAGGAACTAAATACATTAAAGAAGTAAAATAAAGTTCGCGTCTACAAGATGGCTGCCACTATTCTTGAACGAAACACAATACAGTTCGCGTCTACAAGATGGCTGCCACTATTCTTGAACGAAAGAAGCAGAATAAAGTTCGCGCGAAAGAAGCAGAATAAAGTTCGCGTCTACAAGATGGCTGCCACTATTCTTGAACGAAAAAGAAGCAGAATCAAGTTCGCGTCTACAAGATGGCTGCCACTATTCTTGAACTAAAGAAGCAGAATCAAGTTCGCGTCTACAAGATGGCTGCCACTATTCTTGAACGAAACTTGATAGTTAGTACACCGCGCGTAGAACAATAAGGTTAGTCCAGCAACTCCTACACTTGGTGAGAACACATATAGTTCCACAAAATTTCAGAAAGACGACGGACACTCCTACACCATCAATTTATATTCGGACGAAATAATAGTAGTAGTTCAGAATTTCTAGTTTAAATAAATGTCACGACACGAAAGGGAATAATTGAGCAATAGTTCACGGACTTCAACACAACACAATAGCACAGGCCTTTAAAGTCACACCCTTTATACTGTACCGACGGCGACACGTACACACAACACAGAATTTCCTAATAAGACAGTCTCCTTGACACAGCTCTGCCTCTTCTCAGTTCTGCAGTATAATTACACTTCTACAGCAACAACGTATGACTTCTTGGATCAAACTCCGTTGACCATCCCAATACAAAGGTAACGTTTATAAGTGGTTTTACTGCAATAGAGACACTTGTGTACTGCTCTAAGGACTGTTGTACAGTGACATGAAGACACAAATCAAACATAGAACCAAGTATTCATAAGATGTCTAAATCAAACAGGTGGCTATGTAGCAAAGCATAGGTGGACATCAGTCAAAAGAAATGCATACATAATTAAAACTAGTACGAAAAACAAAGGTATGAAATAAAGACAAAGTGAGGGCGCCATATATACCTCGGCTACACAATGAACAAAACCATGACCATAGAATTGTCGCATTCGAACCCCGTGCGTGCTAGTCGAAACAGATCCGTTGACTTGAGTAAGTTATGGAGCGATCGGGTGATCGCTGCAAGTTCGAAGTCTACGTCTCGCTCCCAAAAACATTATACTTAACAAGCAGAACGCACAGCAAGTACTGGCGTTTCAGATGAACCTTCACTTTTATTTCGAATTCAAAATAGTCATACGAGACGACAGCAGTTTTGGTACGTCGGGGACAGAACTCTGGTTTTAAATTTATAAAGCCCAGTTTCTCGCTATACTACTCGCAGTTCGTATAGCATCTACCACCGTCACCTTTATCGAAAGAGACAGATGGCTACCCAGTGCACTGTGCAGCTTGCCTAGTCAGTGAGAACGGAGAAGACGGCTACGAAATCGCGGGAGTACGGAGTATTCTCAAAGTTACATCATCCCAAGTGGGTCCCAAGGTTGAGTAACCCCCTTTTTTACTAAATCTCTCTCAACATTAGGCTAATAGAATACAAAATACACTAAGGCTTACGTTTCAGGGTTGTATTCCATGTTTGGGAATAGTGGGAATATATACCCCATGTGACTTTTCTACATGTCTGAAGGTTACGTTTAGAAGTTCCATTAGTACTCCCAGTCTACACCACGAATCGTTACTGTAGGAAATATCAGAAAACAACCTAACGCTAAATACATGGCATATGATAATATCCAACCGCCACAGTATAAACACTCGAGTGTACGTTGTTATCAACTACTGAGCTTTAACTTGTTAAGCCATGAACTGTCTATCAACCCATGTCGGATTGGCCTTGAATTATATAGCTGAGATGAAATTACCTTCAACTAATTTTGAAAGGAAATATATTGTTAAATTTGGAAACAGTAATATTGCGTGCAAGGTGCAGTACTATTTCCACACAACAATCAATCCATATGCATCAGTACTTCAAGTTGTTATTATGATAAATTCATATTGTTAACTTTGTAGCTGTGTAGTAGTGACAGTGATTTATCAGAAAAAAGATTTGTTTGCTTTGTATGTGCTTTCTTTGAAGTTCTTTATTTGCATAACGTTAGATGAGGGCCGGAGTGGTAAAATGCACTCAATACTGTTTAGATGCCTTTATAAAATTTGGTATTTTTATTAATATTATGTTTCTATGAGACCTAATTCATAATGATCAAAACTGTAAAACAATGAAAGTAATAGATTATTAGTGTTTCATCTGTAATGTAACTTACTTCGTCCACAACATGTCCGCAAAATATAATTACTCACCTAGTTTATGGTAGTAACGAAAATAGTTTAGTTTTAATCATGTGATATAATAATCGGAACAAAGATAGGAAGAGCAAAGTATCTTATACTGACAAGACATTGCTACTACGTTCAAAGGTTCTTTATCTGCCTATGTCTTTGTTTATATCTGTTTGCTTCTATCACAATCCATGACGGTTAACTTAATGGGCCCGTCTAAAACCCTGAAGTGTCACAATATACAGTAGCATTTGTTATTTACGGGTCTATGCCTTAGGTTTAAACTTTTACTGTAATCATAATCAATATAAAAAATAATAAACCATAGATTTTGTATTAACATACAAGCAGGTAATATGACTTTGATAATAAAGATGTACTGTTTACATCTTATCTAAATATCTAATGCAATTCTACAAGTAGAATTGTATGTCATGACATATACATATATATCTCAATAGGAAATCTATATGCTAATTGCTAACATTAGTAAAACATATCATTCATGAAACGATAGTGGATTTATATAGTATTAATGACAGGGTTATGATATAATAACACGCTATGTACGGGATGATAGATGCCGCTTTAAATACATAAATATAATTATCACGCGAAATGCTAATTAAATTTGATGTCAAGTGTTATCATCTTTCAACAAATATTTTGTTAACTACGTAATGGGCAGATCTAAGATAAGGCCAAGAAAAATAGTTCACATCCTAGAATAAATACAAAAATAATTTGGAGAGGCGTTTATATAAACTCATACACCCTGCTTCAGTGGAATATATACATAAGAAATTTAACAAAAATAAAATAAAAATACGAAATATAAGACAAAGCGTTTATTTCACTTTACATGAACATTGTATGTTGAACAGATGTGTTCTCATAAACCCTACTTCCGTTTCTCTGTACCTTATAAACGGTATACTTACATTTGTAGACTCGTTATGTGACCACAATCTATCTGAATTCAGCGACCCGCTTGCCCATGATCAAGTGCGCCATCAGCGGTGAGGCTGGGTCATCGGGAGAAGTGTATTTGTAGTAGACTAAGTGTACTCATATTTATGTTAGTAGAAATATTTCCTCTGAAAGTTAATACACAACTGTAGAAAAATACCGTTTCGTCTCTGTTTACTATTAAATTTGTGCTGTTCTTTTATTATGAAGTGGGGGTGGGGATCATTTCCCACGTAAAGAGTTTATTAAACACCTAAAGCTTAGGCTCTAGTGACAAGATAATTATCACGATTTTGTTAAATTTGAGAAGATCATTCGAAATTCACTGTTGACACAATTTGAGATTTCCTCTTTAAATTTGTTTAATATTTAATTACGGTTTTTAAAAATAATTTTCGTGTAACTCATTAACTTTGTAGATGTGTATTAATGATGGTGATTTATCAGAAAAAAACAAGAACTTTATTTACAGGCCTGTGCCTTAGGTTTTAAGCTTTTAATCATAATCAATATGTAATAAATAACGAGATGTACTGTTTACATATCTCAATATCTAATATAGATATCTAATTCAATTCTATAAGTAAAATATTATTAATTTGACATTTAATATATATCTCAGAAAATCTATATAGTATTAATGATAGATTTATGAAATAATAACACGCTATGTACGGGATGATAGATGCCGCTTTAAATATAGAAATATAATCATCACGCGAAATTCTCATTAAACTTGATATCAAGTGTTATCATTTTTTATTTGTTAACTACGACATGGGAAGATTTAAAATATGGCCAAGAAAAATATTTCACATCCTAGATTAAATCACAGACAAGTAACACACTTGTCTGTGATTAAATGTGAATGTGCATTTGTAGACTCGTTATTATTACACGCTCAGACTTCAGCGACCTGCCTGGCCATGAAGTGCGCCATCAGCGGTGAGGCTGGGTCGTCGATAAGTGCATTTGCAGTTGGTGTACTCTTATTTGTGTTAGTAAAAATAATTTGCCATGACAATTAGTACACAACTGTAACAACAAAAATACCGTTTCGTCTCTGTTTTCTATTAAATGTGAGCATTTATGGATTTTCCGCGTAAAGTTATCATTTAAATTTGAGAAACTTTGGACAAGCTAGTGTATAATAAACACCCAAAGATTAGTCTCTAGGGACAAGAGAATTATCACAATTTATTTGTGAAATGACAGAAGATCGTTTTAAGTGCACCGTTGTCACATTTTGAGATCTCCTCTCTTTAAAAAGTAAATAATAATTTTAATATTTTTACGAAATACAATCTCTATGTCATGCGCCATCTTAGGCGGTGTCTGGAAATCAGAAGCAAATCATTCCAATTTGTTTGTCTAATAACAGTAAATTATAACTTTATGGTCATGACTAAAAGAAGTTAACAATGTGATTGTGATTGATTGTTTTCATTATTGACATTCAATTGGATTGCCATAAATGTGGAGTAGCCAATAAACAAAACCATGACTATAGTATATAAACTCTGAACTTTAATTTGCTAAGCCATGAACTGTATATCTACCCATGCCGGATTGTCCTTGGAAATTATATAGCTGAGATGTAACTACGCTCAACAAATTTTGAAAGGAAATATAGTTAAATTTGGAAAAAAGTGATATTACGTACACGGTGCAGTACTATTTCCACACAACAATCATGCCATTTGCATTGGTACTTAAAGTCGTTATTATGATAAATTCACATTGTTAACTTTGTTGATGTGTAGTAATGACTTTGATTTATCAGAAAAAGCTTTACTTTCTTTATATGTAGTTCTTTTATTTGCATATGATAACGTTAGATGAGGACATAAGTAGATGCCTTACAAAATTTGCTATTTCCATGAAATCTGTATTTTATTTCAGGCGTAACTCATAATGACTATAACTGTAAAACAAAACAAAAAGTAATACATATTAATATTTCATATGTAAAGTAAGTTATTTCAATCACAATATATGTCGCAATTTTATCGCAAAATATAATAATTACTCACCAAGTTTAGAAGAGGAACTAACGTACTGAATAGTTAAATTGTTTAATAATGTGATATGGTAATTGCCACAAATTTAAGAACAAAGTATGTTATGTAATACTGACAAGACATTGGTAGAACGTACCTTCTTTCTCTGCCTATGTCTTTGTTTATATTTATTTGCTTCTATCATTGTCTATACGTTCCAAATTTAGAGATCTATATTGTATCCTATCAAACTCTATGCCTTAATAAGCTTGTTTACATTTAATAATAAATTATTGTCTAAATGTCAGTCAAGTTATATTTACCATGCAGATCGAAACAAAATATGTATTTCTATCATTATAGCACCCTGAAATATTTGTCACCTGTATTACTACTCTCTCTCTCTCTCTCTCTCTCTCTCTCTCTCTCTCTCTCTCTCTCTCTCTCTCTCTCTCTCTCTCTCTCTCTCTCTCTCTCTCTCTCTCTCTCTCTCTCTCTCTCTCTCTCTCTCTCTCTCTCTCTCTCTCTCTCAGGTTGGGTAAGTACTAGATTATCGAGTTAATGACCGTCACAAACGGTGTACTAAGGGCATAAATTGATTGCGGTGTTTCGGTGTGTATACTCTCATATGTTGGTTTACTGGTACGTGTGTATTTGTTTGTTACACGATTTACTTGCACTCTGCATATATCATGATTTTCAAAAACGATGTTAAAGAACTAGGTTATGTGATTTCCCGACCTGATCAATATATAGTGTACGAATACAGCACCTTCCCTTTATCTACATTAATTTCCTTCACATTTTGTCACTTTTCATCTTTCTGTGTTTTTAAGCGTGGTCGTCTAGTTGAATGGGTACATAATCACTTCAGGCACTCTTCATAAAAGACAAACTTAAAAACAAATTAAACGACAATATTTGAATGAAATGAAAGGTAAATAGAGGAATAAACCTGTATTTATACTTTAGATTCTAGTCAGATTCGTGATATCCTTATGTGTAATCATTACTCGTAAGAACACATACATATTATATGTTTTCATCATACACGGTTAATATTGTTTTTTAAAATCGTTTACCTAATCATATACATATGTTACTCATATTTCCATACTTTAATATGCACATGTCCTTGCAACACGGTTCACCTCGTAAGTATACATAGTAATACTGTAAAAGGTTACCTCTGGAGAGAATCGAGAAGACGACGACGAGGACGACAACAACAACAACAGCAACAACAACAACAACAACAACAACAACAACAACAACAACAACAACAACCAGGACAACGACGGCGACGTCAACTCCATGCAGAATGTGAAAACATGTCTTCATATAAATCTCTATTCATCTAGCTCAACAACCAACCTCTTTTCAGGCGCGATGTGAATCTTCGTAGAAAAAAATCTAGTTGCAACAAATTTCGTATTTATCTCGTAAACGACAAAGCAATTTCGATCATACTGGAGTTGGAAATACTGTTGATTACTATAAACAACTGAATCAGCAGAAGATGAAACATTTTTGAGTGATTTCAAAGTTTATCTTGATACAAAATTCATTGATTTCCCAGATGCTAGCCGAAATAACTTTGAGACAATCGTATCTCAACCTTTCTATGTTGAAGATATTTCACATGCTACAGGAAAACAGAAGCGCGGATAGGCAGGACTTGACGTTACCAAATACGAACACATTATTTCAGAGGTCTACGTCACTATCTCGTGGACTCGTTACTTCAACGGTTTAACGCAATGATTACCTTCAGATACATCCCCAATTTTCAAGGGCGATAACAAAAGCGGTTTTGAAACTGCAACTTACAGAGGAATCTCCTAACTACCGTATTTTGCAAATATCTTCGAAATGTGTATCTTTCACCGCCCACAACTAACATGGTTCTTGGAAATAATTAAAACACCGCACCCCTTTAAAACCGGATACCAACCTGTCCAAAGTAATATTACTGCAGCTTTTGTGTATTCTAGAGACAATACTTCGTCCCGTCGAAAAGTGTAGAAAAATCTTAACGTATAGCCTTGACATCATTTGAATGCATATGGAAAAAACATCTAATTTATCACTGGTACGCCATGAGCCTAAATTCCGAACTAGCCACATGGCTAGGCGAGTCACAGTAAGGGTGTCCCTCTCACAATAGTGGAATAGAGATAGACTATAGAATTAAATCCAAGAACTTAAAAAAAGTATTGTTATACTGTTTATACTGTATATCGTTACACTAGCTGTTTGTGACTGTAGGATGTCAGTGAAGCTGTCTCCCTCCTGATAGTGAAATTGTTTCATTTTTTTTAATTAGGCCTTCTAAAACCATCATTTGGTGGCCCTTATTATTCAACAGCTCTTTCAAGTCACTGCTTGAATTGCAGTCAGCTATTATAACTGAATGTTTGCAATTTGCTGACGAATGAATGAAATAAAGTTATTTTACTAGCTATAATATTGTATTGAAACAATGGGATTAAAAACTTGTAAAACACTGATAACAAATTATGACACTTTACACCATCAGCTGATTGTTTCACTCGGAACCTTAGATACATCCTTATCCTACAAGAACATTCACAAAGGCCAGTGCATCATATATCTGTTAATATTATAATAATTTCACAGTAAAATGTTAATTTGACTAGCTTTCCTGTCCATAATTAATTTGTCAAGTTTAGTTCTTATAATAGTCATTCATGGTGTTCTCCCTATGCACTGTCAACCACCATATGGCTGACTACTGATTTATGGGGTGGCGGGGGGGGGGGGGGGCATCTACTATTTAATGTCTACCTGCATGTACTTTATTTTATCTATAAATGTTAGGAGTTGTAAATATCTATATTTCTGAGTTGTGTGTTTCTGTAAACTTACTTCAAGCAACACTATATATATATATACATATATATATATATATATATATATATATATATATATATATATATATATATATATATTGTGTGTGTGTGTGTGTGTGTGTGTGTGTGTGTGTGAATATACAATATTAGTGAACTTATACATGTCATTAACTAATACTACAATGCGTATATCCTTATTTGACACGTCTCCCCAATCCATGATATGCTACTCACTAAATACTGTATATTGAATGTGTGTGTATATAGTCAGTTTAGCACCAAGCAAGAATATAAAGTAACCTGGGGTCACATGAGTACGCCCTCTGTGTTGTGTGACTACAATTTCTGTAAACGTACGTCACGCAACACTATACGTGTGTGAATAAACAAATTTAATGAACTTATACATTTCATAATAAACAATGCCTAATATGTAGAGCGTTTCATTCTGTTCTGGTTGTCCAATAGTCTCATGAGGTCAAAATTTGGTCCGTGTAGTCGTCGGGTGTATTACTATGTACATAGTGATCAAAGAAAACTGATCTGGTTTTCCAACGTCCTATTTTCATAACAACCTTTGGATCAAAGTTGGCTTCAATGGCAGCTGTAGCCACAGTAGGTCTAATGTCTTTTTCAGTTTATTTGCCTCCCAAACCTGCTAGTTGAATAGCATCACCTAGAATCACCTAGAATCTTAGCAATTGTACGAGTTTCAACTGCCTTATAAGGAGCATTTAAGTTTAGAAACACAGCATCATCTCTAGGTCTTACACTAGCTGTGCTAGATATATAATCAGATGAAGTCTTTACAGGATCCAGTTTATCAATGGATGATGATGGAAAACATACTTCAAAACATGTACGGCTAGTATCATTCTTAATTCAAAAAAATGTGACAGTAACACCTTTATGACTTGGTATGTTGAGAACACTATCTTTTTACTCTGACTTGTACTAGAATCAACAGGTGGTCCTTAAGGTGCAATGTCTGATGGTCGTAAACCAACAGTTACTGTATGCTAGCAATGTTACTGCTTTACAACGCAACTGTTTAATAGTTAGATTGTCATTGTCAAGCCATCAAAGAAATAAGTTGTGAAACAATAATAATGGCATTGCTAATGAATGTTTCATCGGTGCTACAGTACCAGATTTCACTAATGCTGAAATCAAGTTATTAGGTATTTGTTTATCAAGTGGGTTTTGACAACCAAATGCACTATTTACACTGCCTAATGCAGCTGTAGCTGTCCGAAGCTGCGAACGTTATCTGAGCTATCAACAATGTTGAATAGAAAGTCCACTACGATGGATGTATTCGTTGGTGGAAATTCCACTTTTCTTTCAACACAATATTAAGTGAAAAAAACTATTTACAGTCCGATTATATAAAGCAAGTGCTGAGTTTGCCCAACACAGTGGTAACGGTTCTGTCGCTGTGGACGACCATCCTTCATTTTTCAATCTGTTTTCCAGATACTTTCCATATATTTTCGACCATCCTTCATTTTTCAATCTGTTTTCCAGATACTCTCCATATATTTTCCATTTTGGGGTTTTCCTTGGTTCTGTTTTTTTCCTATGGCCAGTTTCTAAAATTTGCGAGTTGATTTTGGCAGACTTGGTGTGGTCATTGTCATTTTCGACAGTTCTTGGAACCATGGTTGAGCTGGCCAATACGGGGTAATAACTGTTATTTCTGCTTGTTATCTCTTTAGTACTTGTAGTATCCGTGGTACGAGGCGAAATGGCGCATTCGCATAGTTGTTGTGTGTGTTCTAGTCTTGTTTAGCCAGTGCGTCGATTCCGGGTGTCAAAGGGTCGAGCATCCAGTTGTTGTAAATTTGTAACTGCGTATTTGTCATGCTGGCAAATCTGTCTATACTGTGAGGTCCCCACATGTTGTCCAACATTTGGAACGGTTTTGGATGGAGTCTCCAATCGTAACGATCCACAATTCTGGACAACGTATCCCCAATAAATGTTTCGCTGCCAGTTTTGTATCGAAGTCGTGTGCTTCCATCCACACAGGTTTTACTACTTGGGTCATTTCTGGACAGCACCCACACAGGTGGTTGAGATATGCCACTGTTAACGTTGTAACATTGGCTGATCAATTTTGGAGTAAATGACTTCAATGACATCAATACTGCCATTAGTTCCCTGTAGTTGAAATGTTTCATAGACAGTCTTTTGTTCCAGTTGCCTGCTGCTTCGTGCTGCACGTATACTGCTACCCTAGACTCTCTCACAGTCCTCAAAGCTTCGCATAAATAAGATAAATAGTTAGGCGAAGCTCTGCCATCAACAAAATGTTAGCCCTATGTGATCGATGAGGGCGCACAGTACAGGGCTAGGGATACTGGGATACTAGTATATGAGTACAATTATGCAGTAGATATATACAAAAACAACCCAAGTTTTAGCTATTTATGCGAAGCTTCGCGGACTGTGAGAGAGTCTATCTGCTACCCATCCTGTTTGAAACACATCTGTCCACATTTGCTCATTGACTAGCATATTGTTTGTGTTGTTGTTGAGCGCCCATTCCACTATTGCACGGCCGTTAACCACCATTCCATGTCTTTTTGGACTGGTGGTTTAATTATAGTTAGAATATTTCCCCATGAAGTTTTCGTGGCTAATAACCTGTACACACTGTTGAGTAGGAGTTTGCCCGGTACTATAGCTTGTGTCATTGCTAAACATCGTCCAGCTATTCTGGCAAGTACTCTGGCTGGAAGCATATCTTTTTGTGCAAGGCCCTCATTATATCGGCTTAACTTCCTTACATGCTGTGTTGGTATCATCGCTGATCTCTGGGTCTCCATCTTAACATACACTGTTTATTTGGTGTCCGGTAAACACCTTCTTGTTTGATGGTACTAGTTTGGATTTCTCACAATTGAGGCACCAACCCAGTACTTGCATAGTTTGCATAGCTTTGTCTATTTTACTGTTTATAGGTTCTTCCTGAGCTGCGAGGAGAAAATCGTCTACATATGCCATTTTTCGAAAACCCATATTGCTATCATGTCATTTTTCTGCACTGTTTCCATCATTGTATGTATATCTTCGTTTTGGAATTTTGGTTAGGAGACAAACTTGGTTTAATGTTCGTAAGTCTATTATCATACGTCATTTTCCTCACTTGTTGGGTACACGCATCCAATGGGTGATACACAGTAGGGTTCTGTTGAACATTGTTATACAACATTGCATTCAATTAACTGTTGAATTTCTTTGTTGGTAAAGTCTGCTTGGTTTCGAGAAAGTCTATGATTTGGAAGACAAAATTGTTCTGGTTCACTCACAAATGGGAGCTGAACACCTTTAGTTATCCAGTTTATAATATGTTTTGGTGCACAAATTTTAATCCATTCGTTTGCATGTGTTCCTAGTGAAGCAGCCTGGAATTTACTTTCCATGACTCTGAAATGTCATTTTGCTGACCATTAGGTCCTATCTGATGTTGTCTTCTTGGAATATTTCTGTTTGTGAACGTATCTTGCCTTTGACCGCTATAGGTATTCCAAGTAAGTAGATAACATGTGACCCATGAGTACGCCCTCTGTGTTGCGTGACTACAAATGTTGACGCTTGATGTTGCGCATGCAAAAGGATTTTGAGTACTACGTAAAAATAATTGATACTAGTATATATAGACATTGATGTATAACTACTGTATTACGTAGATATTAAATAAGCATCATCCATGGCAATGCAAACTCGTGGCAAGGCGTTGAGATGACCTCCTATCACATGGGTTTCACATTTTAGCCTTTTGATCGGTTCGAATGAAGTAATTACATTTGTTTGCTTTTTGAACGGCAGCAAACAGGCCCCGTTCATGGCCATGGTGTAATTATGAACTGCCAGTTACCTGCATTTTTTAAAAAGTGAATTGTTGTATGACTAGTACTAAACCTTTCCTTCAGTAAGCAACGATCGCACAATATCACACGAGCTCAGAACATCATTCTTTATGGGGAAGGGGTCTGGCGTCAAGGCAATTGCTGAACTTCATTAATTTTCCGCACTTCGAACTACATTTCGAAAACTTTCACGCCTTCAATGATATCAGGTTCTGTATTTACTACTGAGATGTTGAGATGTTGATTGAAAATTTACTTCTATTAATCTGAGGTACACTGCTGGTTTTTCGGTATTATTTTTAATGTGTTTACCATCTAGTGTTTACATTACATCGCTCGAAGTGGTGTGACCGCTGCAGGTTTCATCGTGGTTTACATCATATATTAATGTGTTGATGTCGCACTGTGAAGATTCGTTTAGGGGGAGGGGGGGGGGGTTGTACTAAACGAACTAATTATAAGTTCGTATATTGAGCTTGTGCAACATTGTGCGACTGTCGCTAATCAACGTGGCGAAAATACGTTGACGGTCATCATTTAGAATCATCTGAGTTTCAAAACGAGGTTAACCTGGTTCTAATTACTGGTACTGGACTCACTCTGTATATAAAATGATTACGTAGCTATGTATAGTAAATTTTATATTTATTCCTCTTGGAGGCCACTGGCCCAAATCGCATGTTTACAAATACAATCAAAAGAGAAATGGTTTACAACATAAACAGAGAGCGAGAGAGAGCTTGGTTCACAGAAAAATTGAGGTTGACTATAATATTACTGAATACTCATAGAATAACATGAAAAAATGAATTTCACTCTCTGTCTATATATGAAATCTCAGTTAATACATTTCCCTTAGACTGTGGAACATATAGAGGACAACCCGAAATGTAATGAAAGTCATTCTCAATAACTGTCGACATATATACTTGTTTAAAAAAAAAATAAACAAACATAAACCGTATTCAACACCTATACACAGTGACCCACTTTCCTTAACTACTAGTCCATGGCCAGAACTATTCAAACCGGCAAACGCCCTATGGCGTTTAGGATCCATACTTAAAGACCAAGTAGCCTTCGTGTATAAATATCAACTTAACAATCCCTGGTTATGATGTCGATTGTAAAATCCAGATCGTCACTATGCCTAGCTACTCTAGTTATGACATATACAAACTATTGTTGAAAGTGTGTATTAAAATGAATATCAACCACAATCACCTAAACACATGCATCTATCCTTGCCGACATAACACCAATGAATGTCTTACAATATTTTAAGTTGTATTCTTTCAGTGAACAAATTTTCGAACCATGGGTTATCACTGGTAAAAATAATTGTATCGGAAAACTTAAAAATAATATGTGTACGGCAAAGCACTAGTATTAAAATTATATGAAAGGTATGGCGTTCCTGGTTTGATCTCCAATAGTGTTGACACTAGTACTGCTTTGCTCCAAATGTTTCCGTTTGAAAGTATTAGACCAAGATATTTGTAGTAACTAAAAGTTTCTGTTCATTTACCTTTGAATACACAATTTTTGGATTGCGTCACAATTTAACCACATCTATATAAAATGATTTTATTTTTAGTCATGTTTATAGACTATTTCGAAATGACTCTAATACTGCAAACTACCGTTGTAAACCAACTGGTGAATCATTAAATATGATTGTCAAAGTCTATACAACAACAAATTATAATTTACAGAATCGAAAGCCTTACTAAAGTCGACAAAAAAGACAGTAAAAATAATTTTTTGGGTAACAGGGGTAGTTTAGAATCACGATGTGCAAAGTAACAATGTTTTGAACTGTGCTGACGCCACTTCTGAAACCAGCCTGGCTATCGAAAATGCAACCCAATGAGAACAATGTATCTTGTACAACAGAACCATTAATAATACCCTCAGTCCAGTCTTGTTGTACATCACCTGTATCAAAGATAATTTTAAAAATAACATGAAGGACCAGAATAAGTTTATCCTTAGTCGACCTAAACAAATCATTAGAAACACATACATAACGCTTGTAGTATTTCACTATCAGATATATTATATTGTTGCTGTAGAGTATAAGAGGTCTACAACAATAAATATTATTATATATACCGATTATATTGATTCAAATGCCTGTAGTTCTAACGATGGTGCATACACCTTGTGATAGACAAGTCAAGAGTCATACTGTCACGATCTATAAATATCGTATTTGGAATGTTGGCATATTTACAAAATTACTACCTACTTACAAACAGGAGCTAACAATAACGTTATCTACTAATATGTTGATTTTTCTACTAATTTTGAATTGATTGCCATTATCTTGGTAACTAACAATTCAAGTGTTTTGATGTCAAGTGTTTTGATTAAACAACATAGATTAGTACTGGTAAACAAGGTAACTTGTTGATTATCGAATTTAGATTAATACTTATTTTCCAATGACGTGATCAACATGAATCTTAGACGTGGAAAATTTACATGTGGCATGATCTTAAATCTCAATCTTAAGTATTCTGTGGAAAGTTCACAACGTCTTCTTCAACAATGAATCTAGGTGAGAGATCATTTATTTGTAACAAATTACATTTATAATATGGCAGCACTATAATTTGAAGGTGACAACTAGAACTTACTTCGGCCCTCGATATCAATTTGCGATTAGACTAGTGTTGCACCGGATCGGAGTTTAGATAAAACGTAGGAAAAAAAGGCGCGTGCGACTGTGGACAGTCTAGGTTAGAGCGTACGTATAAGTGACTATACATGTGTGGCTAATTCCTAACTTAGACAAGCTTGCTAGATTCTGTTACTCTAGAAAGATGGCTAGAGTGGGGAATCGTTTACGTTCTGACGATCTACCTATAACAACACAACTTAGACACCAAAACGTAACCTTACGTAGCCTAGAACATAACGGTACTTTTAAATGACAACATGGTGGTGGTGTAACACAACTTCGCAACATATGGTTAAAGAGAAACCAAGTGTTAATGGATAGATGGATTCATGATCAAAAACAAAACCATCGGTAAGTTTACCACTCAGTTTCGAGTTTGAGTGACTTTTAAAAAAGATTGGGATATACGTCGATTTTCTTGATACAATGACGTAGTTGTTCATGTGGTAATTACATAATACATATTACTATAAGCTCTGATTCTGCCCGCGAAGGTAAAGAAGAAATCGATTCTCACATTGTCCTGAGAAATCGAAGGAAATTGAATCGAGTTCTTCTATTTGCACACATGACTAGATGTGTATTAACAGTTAACTGTCTTACGATATGGCAAATCTTTAATTTGTACCACTATGTACATTTATCACGAGAAGAGCAATATAAATAACATAAATTTTAAACTTTCAAGAAATAATTTTCAACTTTGTTTTACAACAAAAGTTTAATTTAACAATTTAAGTTGGATTACGAACACAGATGAATTTTCATTTGAAGAGTGTATCAATTATTTTTTTTAATTCTGGCGTTTTACTTTTGAAACCAACGATGACATTATATTGGTGGTACACATTATTGTTGTCACGGGGTGGTTGGGTAGTGATGGGAAGAACAGACTGTTCTGCAAAACAATAAGTTTCTTGATAATCCTTTTTTTAACATGATCATTACAAAACTTCAAGAACGTCACTTAATTTTGGAAGCACTGTTTCAGAAGTAGAACATAGTACATTTCAAAGAATTTATTATTTACTCCTCTGTGCTGTTTTGTTAGCGTGCAATTGGTAGCCAACAAGCCCTCAAAATTATCTTCCATTCCATACATTTAAGGCCTGAACTTAGTATTAGCCATTATATTGAACTTCGGGCTAATGTTGTTCCCAATCCAAGCATCTTGAACCAAAGAGGAACGATACCAGTCAATTATTAAAATATTATATCATATACTATCATATACTCTATAGTGTATACCATTCATGACATTGGTATTTCTATTTAATTTATTCCAGGAGTGCATCACGTGTAATAAGTCCTTTTACACCTGCTAAACGTGATCTACAGTAACAAATTGGGTCCTGTTAGTACAAAATTATTTCCAATGTGATAAGAACGTTTACAACATTACAGGAACTGACATTGTCACGTTTAAGCCAATAAAATAAAGTAATATTAACTATTAAAACATTGCCTTTACATTTTACTTTCCCATAATTCCTAAGCCATCGGTATGATCCCTGAAATTAAGTGTGTCTGCACGTACGTACAAATTAGCCTCTTGCTAAAGTTACAGATGACATATTCATAATTTACCAAATTTCATATTTTGACTACATTGTGGCGTTCGTCGATTGAAAGGTCGATAGATATTCTGAAGGATATGTAACTCAGACCACAAGTCTAGAGTATATTTAAGTCAGGAATAAAACAGTTTACATTTCAAACATAACTAAAATTCATATTAATACTTGATTAATGTTATTGGGAATAGTCATCAGGGCATGGCAACTCCTACTCCTTCACGATTTCATATAGTTTGCATTGTTTATTCAGCCATACAATACGTTTTGTAAATTTGGACATATATGAAAGTAAAAGGGAGTTCACAACAGGAGCAAGGATGTATTTCTAAGGAGGCGAATGAATACTGCTGTTCTTAGTGTATACTTTGGCTTGGATATAAATCTGTGTGATGTCTGCTAGTTCATTCCCTAAAGTCCTAGGTGATCCCGTGTACAAGTGGAGATATGAGAGTGATTCGAGTATAGTTACGTGATCTGTCAGCAAGGTACAAAGAGGAGTAACACTAACATTCCTATTTTACCCGTATTCGACCATGTTAGAGCCCTGGATGTTTTTTCATTTGAGTTTTCTGACATCAATGGTTGGTCCTAGTTTAGATAATAGTGTCACGTACTCTAACGTGAGCAAGTACGGTGTATTTGAACCCTGTGTGCATATGGTAAATCAAATGTGGCCACAGATGATGAGTGTTGGCTTGATGGGAATAGAAACAATCGCCCGCTTTACGAAAATACGACAGTAAGAAATGTATTTGCAAATAAGATGACCCCCACACACCTTCACCAAAATGGAATGCCTCACTAGCACTGCTTCTTGCATTACATTAAAAGAGAATAATCTCTTCTGGTGAAGGCCATAGAAATACTTCCTTTGGAACTAATCAAAGTCCATGCATCAGAAACTTTTGGACAAGTTTAGGGTATGAGATACACAGCGGCAAATATAACAACATATCTGTTGTAAGTAAAATTAAAGAAGTATGCAGATGACATTAATATATTCAAGAGTTCTTTATATCAAGTAACACAATTGAAAATAAATAAATAAAACAATAAATAAAATCATAAATAAATAAATAAATGATTTTAATTAATTAATTAAACGAAAAAAATCAATAAATAAATCAATAAGCAATCGATCGATCGATCAATCAATCAATCAATCAATCAATCAATCAATCAATCAATCAATCAATCAATCAATCAATCAATCAATCAATCAATCAATCAATCAAAATGCACATGGGTCAAATGGGTGAATAATTTCACAGAATTATATTAAAGAGGACAGAAAAAAAGAGTACATTCACTGAAAACGTACCATTTTAAGGTTGCCTTTAATGTCTATAGTATATTGCACGTACAGAACTACAAGATTTGATAGCTGAAGTTATGTTGTCTAATTGAAAGTCGGACCTTCGGAATTTGTCAAACTTATAACTGGTGTTTGTTTTGGTCGGATAGCTATGGGATATGTTGTCTATAATGTAATGGTCAAAAGTATGTACATATAAAGTGATTGTGGTTTGTGTCGAAGATGAACATGCAAGTTGAAGTTTACAAAATTTACAAATGTCAAGAACGTTAAGTTGATTAAATAGAGGAGTAAAATGGTCATGATAGTCGGAGAAAGTTCTGAGTCGAACAATCGTCTTATTCATAAACAAAAAGTGGATCAAAGCAGTTGATATTAACTGTTTCTCCAGCTTTCAACTCAGTAACTAAGGTGGGAAACAGTGAGAAACAGTGTGTGAACGTATTCACTCTTATCAAAATCGAAACCAGCAGTCCAGGTTAGCTCTCACAGAAGGTGATTCAATTACAACTGTCGGTATAAACATACCAAATACACATCGTTGATGGAACAAACACTCTCGGCTTGTAAGAAAGAGGCACGTAGGCGTGAATGTGAATCTTGCAGTCCTACTGGATCTGACCTTTTAATCCTCGAAAGACTGGGATTTACCTCACCCCTTCCCCCCCCCACCCCCTCCACCTTGGAACTCTCAGACTGATAGACCTAGTTCTAAGGTCCTCCAAGTTCTTCTAAGGTCCTCCAAGTTCTTCTTTTCACAGTTACAGAATTATCGTCATTTCACTCATATACATACATTCTCAACTTTCCAAACAGATTAGCTGTTTACAAATTAATTATTATGAAAACCCTAGCCACTCCAGGTCAAGCTAAATGCTCAAAATTCCATCACTCACTCACTCACTCACTCACTCACTCACTCACGCACGCACGCACGCACGCACGCACTCACTCACTCACTCACTCACTCACTCACTCACTCACTCACTCACTCACTCACATACATTATGGGTTTGACTAACCTACTCTCCGATATATTCATTGTTTAAAAAATCAACAATTTATAAACAGCAAACAGCAATCATGCTAAGATTCATTTGATTGTCTCGCTCTCTAAGGGCCTTATAAGTGATGTAAGTATCTATAGCAACGACCGTAACTGTATATAAGAGCGTTAAAACCGAACTAGCTGCAATTGAACATTGTGTTTTGTTATTACATAAAATAACTTGCTTGTAATATCGTACACCCTTACTGTTACTACACTATTTACGGATCATATTGACCACTGATTAGCTTGCATACTGTATACTTATTGTTATTTTAACAATTTCCGATGAATATGTTCTGGTTGTCTGATCAGTAACGATACTACAGTTACAAACTAGTACATAACATGGAGACGATCTTAAAACTAAGCTTTAGCTCACGATTTAAACTTGTCACTACACTATATATGGATAATACCGACCACTGATTAACGATAAAACAACGCCTTTTTATACGAATTAAAGTGACCATTTGTTACAGAATATATCTTTGGTTACTTAATGCAAAACAATATATACCAGTTGCAGCTAGTGCAGGTTACACATATTACTGCAATTATTTAATCTTTCTTGAATATCAGTTGGCAAATATTTGTTTTATTTCTTATTAAACTAAGTATGAGCGATCACATATCAAACACTCCTTTCAAGTATTACACTGATTAACAGACGCAAATACAATTTTCGATTTTTTTTTCAATTTTGATATTACCAAGGATTTCTCCAATAATAGTGTTCTGTTGATACGCTAAATAAGAAAGTGCTTAAGGTAATATTCATTTCAAAATCTTTTCACGGGAATAAAAGTAAGTATACTTTCATACTTGAATACGAGCAGACCAACAACCAGGCATTCAAGGAGTTTAACTAATAATTTCATATATTTCATCTCTCTCTCTCTCTCTCTCTCTCTCTCTCTCTCTCTCTCTCTCTCTCTCTCTCTCTCTCTCTCTCTCTCTCTCTCTCTCTCTCTCTCTCTCTCTCTCTCTCATACCTTTGTGATGGTTGGTGTTCCACTAAATGGCTGTGTCCAGGGGGTAAGTTTGCATATGATTATCATGTCATTATATCATATTTTAGACTTAAAATTGTCACAGTGTGCAGTACACTACATATGATTTACAGTTTGTTTTTTAAAATATTTCTTGTCGTTGTAAGTAAATAATAAAGTGTATTTTTGTTTTCAGTAGCGCATATAGTCATCAAATATATGAAAGTCCCTAATATATATATATATAAAATTTGATAATTTGAATCTTACCCAATAAGGTGAGGTTTCTGCTTTTCCAAGAGTTCAAAATTTTCTTCATATTATCCATAGCTTTAGAGACATTTTTCTTTATTGCATCTTGTCTATTATATGAAAAATATATTCCTACAATCTTAATAGGAGATGTGGGCCATTTTACCCCGAACATATTATCCTGTCTAAACCTCCACTTTCCAATCCATACAGCCTCAGTCTTATCAACATTGACATTTAACCCTGAGCTAAGAGCAAATGTCTTCAGCAAATTAAAAAGAACATTAACTGAGTTAATACTGGTCAAAAAACATGTCATGTCGTCTGCAAATGCAGAGTCCTTAATTTCAATACCTGACATTGTAATACCACTGATATCTCTATTTGTCCTTATAGACAACAGTAGGGTTTCAAGTACTAGAATAAACAATAATGGAGACAGGGGATCACCTTGTCTAACACCCCTTTGTAATTTAAAATATCCTGTGCTGTAGCCATTATTCATAACACAACTTTCTATGTTATTGTACAGTGCCTTAATCCAGTTTTGAAAGGAGTTACCAAAATTAAATTTACAAAGAACCTTGAAAAGAAACTCCCAATTGACTGTATCAAAGGCTTTCTCAAAGTCTATTGCCAAAAGCATAGCAGGAATATCATATTCTAATGTATGTGCATAAACTTCATCAATTAGTCGCACATAATCACTAATGTTACGACCTTTAACAAAGGCAGCTTGTGATGGGCCTATCAAGTCTGGCAAAACCTTATCTATACGTTTGGCAAGACACTTAGAAGCTATCTTCATATCAACATTCATAAGGGATATCGGTCTCCAGTTTTTCAGAAGTAGCCGATCTCTATCAGGTTTTTCTATCAATGTAATAATCCCTTGTTTTTGTGATGTGGAGAACTCGCCTTGCTCATATCCAAAATTTAAAGACTCAACAATTACATTGCCAATAATAGGCCAGAATGCCTTGTAAAACTCTACTGTGAGACCATCATTTCCTGGACTCTTGTTCTCCTTCATAGAGCATAAAACATTGAAAGCTTCACCCACTCCAATTTTCCCTTCACACAAACTTTGCAAATCATGTGGTAAAACTGGATTATTCAGATTTTCCAGGAATTCTCCAACATTTCCTACATCAATAATGTTTTGCGAGTACAAATTTGAATAAAATTTCCTTATTTCTGCTGAAATTTCCCCTGGATCACTTAAAATTTCAGTGTCCCTTCTCTTCAATTTCTTTATACTTGATTTCCTTTTGTTTGATTTTTCAAGCCCAAGAAAATACTTATTGCTTTTTTCCCCTTTTTCATACCATAATGCTCGAGAACGAACAATTGATCCCTCTGTGAGATAGTCATGATAATCTTCTAGATCCTGCTTAAATTTTTCAAGGGTCAGAAAGGCTGTATCGGAAGGGTTGGTAGAACAAACCTGTTCTGCTGTTTTGACTTGATTTTCAAGGTCAATTACCTTTTGTTTTCTCACTTTAGCTTTATTTTTACTAAAGCGAATTGTAAATTCTCTAATCTTATACTTAATGTAATCCCATCTGAAACATTTGTTTTGACTCTCGGTCAAGCTATTCAGCCAGAGAACTATATTTTCACGGAGTGTTTCACAATAATTTCCATCATTTACCAGGCTTGAGTTAAATTTCCAATATGCTGGTCCATGTTTTTGTTCTGAATACTTTAAATGTAGAATTACAGCAGAATGGTCTGAACTAACACCAGGAATAATTTCTATATTTTCTACAAAATTCTGAATCTCATGTGAAATTATGAAATAATCTAGGCGACTCTGTTGAATGTTTGGTTGACGTCTACGCCAAGTAAACTGCTTCAGATTTGGATTCCTTTGACGCCAGATATCTATAAGCCCAAATTCATCTAAAATTTCCCAAAAAAAACTCTATTGACATCCTCCATGGTTTCGGGTTCCCCCCATCCCTGTCCAAAACAATATCCATTGTAAAATTTAAATCTCCACCCCAAATAATTACACTATCCGGATCTGGAAAATGGTCGACCAGTAATTGTTTGATTTCCCTCAGAAAGACCATATGTTCCACCTCTCTATTTGGTGCATAGGTGTTTAGAATGATACAAGGAGAGTCCTCCATTTCTATTACAATCAATATAAACCTACCAAAATCATCCTTAATTACATCAGTGATTTTCAGAGATGCATTATTGATAACAACCATCACACCTCTACTAAAAGTAGTTCCATGTGCAAAAAAACATTGACCTTTAAACTGTGATGACCAATATTTGTCATCATTTTCTATACTGTGTGTTTCTTGGAGCATCACTACATCTATTTATATTTCATCTCTCTCTCTCTCTCTCTCTCTCTCTCTCTCTCTCTCTCTCTCTCTCTCTCTCTCTCTCTCTCTCTCTCTCTCTCTCTCTCTCTCTCTCTCATACCTTTGTGATGGTTGGTGTTCCACTAAATGGCTGTGTCCAGGGGGTAAGTTTGCATATGATTATCATGTCATTATATCATATTTTAGACTTAAAATTGTCACAGTGTGCAGTACACTACATATGATTTACAGTTTGTTTTTTAAAATATTTCTTGTCGTTGTAAGTAAATAATAAAGTGTATTTTTGTTTTCAGTAGCGCATATAGTCATCAAATATATGAAAGTCCCTAATATATATATATATAAAATATGGTGAGATTAACGTTTCGTAGATGATGAAGACCTTTCAATCAAGTTAATTTGTTATCAAAATAATATCATGTGGGACTTTCAATCCTTGTTTTTAATTCCCTTTTATTGTAAATAAATCCCATGACGGGTTGACATATTACTTATTATATTATAGCATTACCAATTCCAGTGAATTTTGTGACGTCATCGCTGTACATTATTACTGATAATGTACTCCGTTATTGGGCATCGCGGCCCCGGAACGAGCATAACAATACAAGCTTATGTCCGTAAGGCAATAAAGGTGTGGGTATTTAAGAACAGGGAAATTATGGGGTAAACACCATAAGATTTTTTTTTAAAGATTCAAATTAAAATAAAACAAAATTTGTGTTAACAGCAGATCATTGAAGTGTATATGTGTGTGTACGTGTACGTACGAGTGTCGCTATGATTAGTATTCAGCTTCCGGGCCGAACATGGCAGACGATGTTCAGCGCTGTGTATATTATACGTTGTTTTGCGTTTCTCGGTCTACAAATTCACTGGAATTGGCAAAACTATAAAATAATAACAATAATGTACGCCCTCCCAGTTCATAATGGACTCAAGCAAACTTTGCACTCCATAATGGGCTCGGCTGTCACGTCGCCTCGCCCATTATGTCGTGCAAAGTTTGCTTTCGTCCATTATGGGCTGGGAGGGCGTTATTTTATTACATTATTGTTTAAATATCATTCTACTAGATTAATTCATATACTATTTTATTCAAAAATGTCCCTTTACATTCCATATCAAAATTACCATAGTTTACTTTGTATACTAAGAGATGATATTGATACTTTATAAAATTTGAGATTTTGGTTTTCTATCAGGCTGTTATCAGGCTGTAAATTTCTAATTTATGCTCATGTATCAGTCTTTCTCTTTATTCCGTGATATATATTTATTTTGGATGTTTGGTGTTTTGGTTATATTTTATGTGAGTGATAACGATTGGGAGACTTTTAACCACACCACTCACTCACGCACAACACAACACAACACACGGGGAGATTGTGTAATTTAAGGGTAGGGGTGAATTCGTTGTCTTCGATGAAGATAATAACCGTAGCTGCCACCAGGCGATGACTGACTTTCATTTAATATTCGTCAAACTTCGGTTGGCCACCAACCAAATTATAAATATATGTAGACGTCATATTCTCCCATAGTGTTAACGTTGATCTTCTTTTGTAGCGTTACCAATGATCTTTTTCGATGACGATTCGATGTTTCGCTGGATTCGATAGTTCAAGTATCGAGAAGGGGGGGGGGGGGGGTCTGTACTTTGGAGTTGATGACTCAAAGATCGCCAGAGAATACACTCAACAAGAACATCTTCAATAAAACACCTCACTTCTTTAATATTTCGTTCGTGGAAAAAGTTACAATACAGGGTTACTGCACCACATGCCAAACAAGATAATCAGGGGGATAAATCGTCCGTAGACTAATCGTTGATCCTATTTCGTAGACTAATTGTTGGTCCGACGAAATGTACCTGGAACAGACCTCCAAGTCTGTCCAATGAACCTAGCACTTATCTAGGGAAAGGCTAATTTGCATATGAATAGCTCTAGCTAAAAATAACTATAAAACTGCTAGAAATTGACGACATTTCACTTCGTGGTTCGCATTTGCGGTTGAAACCACCTATAGCTTTCAGTCATAACAAAAGGTTGTTTGACCTGTAAAGTATCACGCACGCCAGGCCTGGATCGTTATCCAACTATATAAAATTGCCGACGTCAAATCTAATTAAGGGTCGAGAAATTTTACTATAATATTAAACTCGAATTCGAAATCGATATACTAACACATGGGAAAGTAAACTAGGTTGCTAAAAAGGGTCACATCGGACCGATAAAAATACGCCTGTTTGTGCGTTGCTCTAAACCATAGACATGTAGGGTCTATGTCTAAATTCAAGTGAATCAACTATGTCTGGACTACACGATAACAATACTATGGCTATGTCTTGACTACACGATAACAATACTATGGCTAGTCCTGCTTACATGACGGTGCACGAGTCTGTATTACTGACTTGACTCTAAACAATTGTCAGAATCGAGTCCCGGATTACTCCGCATGCAAGCAGGACTATACTATGGCGTGCTATATATGAAATTCATACATACTCTATTAACAGTAATGTAAACAATCGAAATACGTACTAAGTCATGTATGTACGGGGCGTTTCGTTTCGTTGCCCCTCAGAGACTTTTAAGTTCCATTCAAAAGTCGCAAGTAATACCTGGAAGGAGTTTACAAATTTCCAAAAAGGGGGTTCGTAGGTTTTTGTGCAGTTGGGGAATAAAATGCAATTCGCAAAAAAAAAATATTCTAACTCACACAACTGGAAAATATCCATCGGTAGGCTGAAATAAAATTCGAGTTCAAAAGTTCATGTAAATGTTCGATGTAAATAACTCAAAATGTCAATAAAATCTCAAGAAAGTCAATAATCTTGACGTGGAATACAATTCTGCACATTGTCTGATTTAGTCTTTCCTTTTCTTCTCGAAACGCGTGTCCATGTCCATCTATTCTGAAGGCACTTAGTTCCGGCTCACACTTGGCTGACCATTTTGTCCCAAGGCGAAGAATTTCATCTCCGTGATAAGGCCTAATAAAAACCTGGCGTGGTTCCGATTATGCTCAATTTAAAAATAGGTAGGGTATGTAGATTTGTTATTTCTTCCTATAGCTATCAGATGTACAGCCATTCCATATTGGAAGAAGTTTTAATTTATCTTTTTTAAGTTGATGTACGTCAGTTTTCGCATCCACTCTTTCACGTGAGACTTCACAATTTTTGCATTTTTATTATTGTTTTCTCGAATATGTAAAAAAAAGTTAAGGGACGGCAGTGAAAAGCCAGGTGGTGGGGTAGGGTAACCGGAACTAAACAGTTATTAAGTTTTTAGGCCTAACCGCAGGCACACGTCTGACATGTGTCTTCGAGGTAACAAGTCAATGGGGGTATCCCTTCATTCCGCTGAGGTTTCGTCGTTAACGTTACGGTGCGGTAAATGGTTTCTTCTTCAAGCCTCGCCGTATAACTATAATCCTATGAAGAAAATTAATGTTACAGTAGTACTGTTTATATATATTCTATTCTATTCTACACTGACGTTCTCTGGTTCAGCCACTGAGCCAAAGTCATTTTTCTGAAATTATTACAGACAGTTAAAACATAGCTAATAAACACTTGTTACCTAATTTTACATTTGATTCAAGATTGAAGGGTACATGTAAGTGAAAGCTGTTCGTATCTGCCCTCCCACTGCGATATTACACTACCTGTCCTCCCGCCAGATTTGCCCGCCAACTGCCCGCTCGCTCTCCCCGCAATTTACGACAAGGTTTCCCCTCTCTCCGCTACCCTCTACCAGACATATGGCCTCTGTCCACTATTCGTTGAAGCCCTAATGTTAAATTTACTCAGGATGCTATTTGATATACTCACAACAAAACAGTTTCTCCTTCTAATATATACGTAATGACAGTTGTCAGTTGACATATTAGATTGTGCTACAATCTCAATGCACTGCTGCCTCGCTACTGTCGATAACACACACATTCAAAAATTAATTATTCTATATTACACAATTAATTTATAATTTGTGAATATTGTAAAAAAAAAAAAGGTAAAATATGTTGCCCGCTGAAATACAGGGCCATTTCCCCCCTCCCTCCAACCATGCTTGGAAATTGCCCGCCCACTGAAAAATCGTGTACGAACAGCTTCTTGCACGAACAGCTTCGTTGGCTGCATCTGCGCTCGTCTTCAAACCTCGCTGAATAATATATCTCAGTCTCTCCAAACAGGCTTCTCTTCAAATCTCACCATCTAATTATTTCAGTTCACTGGCGTTTCTCTTCAAACCTCGCCGAATAATTATACCTCAGTCTGTTGGGGGGGGGGGGGGGGTCTCTCCAAACCTCGCCCATGTGGGGAATTTTCTTCAAACTTCACCATATAATTAAAATAAATTCAGTTCACTGGGTTCTCTGTCCTAACCTCGTCTTATATAATTAGTGCTGTTCGCTGTGTTTTCTTCACCTAGCGATCGACATATAATTATATCTTAATCCTCTGACGGGTGACGAATAATACGTATATCTACGAGACTGAGTTCTCAAATATTTCATAAGCGTGACGTTGATTGCGCTTCGATTATTTTGGGGTTCTGCGCATATCGCGCATGTGTGCACATCCTCAGTGAATTTTGGTTTTACGTCTAAAAGGGCATTTCCGTCGTGCTGTAAACTAACATCCAAGCTGAAATGCAGCCGGACTCGACGACAACCATGGCATTTTAGTCAACATCTCAGCTATGAACATTCGTACGATCTGACAACCGAGGGTACGTACGGAGTTTCATGAAGACGACATAATTGTAGAAGTACATAGCTACGTCTCGTGTCTAAGTCTGTCGACGCTTTTGACAACGCACTATTTGGGCCAGAAAACACGTACGATCACAGGAGATGGCAGGCGACTGATGCAGTGGTGGAGCTTCACGTCTTAGCGAGGGGCGTAGAGCACTGTACACCTGCCGAGGTGCCAAAAATGTGTGCTTGGCTGCATGTGCGCTGTGACAATCCAGCATGTGCTGCCATTAACCATGTCCCCCTTGGAAAGCGTCACAGAGAGTCTACAACCAAAGGCCTTGTTTAAACGTTAAAACGTTTGGGACATCAACATTAAGCTAGGTAGGAAACTTTTCTTTCTGATTTCTATTACGTCATGGTTGTTGTAATACCATGTTAGTCTACATAATTATACATAATTATAATTACTGGGTGTTTATGTGAGGTTATGCCCATTGTACCATTAAAGTGGCCATATGGATGAGAATTTGGTATTTATTTTGGATTTTTATTTGATAAAAAAGCTTCACCATGTTTTTCTACTTGAAAAAATAATGCAAAATAACATATACCAAATCCATGTTCATAACTCAATACATTGCAAAAAGATGCAAAAAGTGTAAAAAGTTTGTTATTGTACGTACAATAACAAACATTTCACACATTGTTTAATGTTTTGTCGTTTATTGAGATGTGAACATGGACTTGGTATATGTTATTTCATATTATCTTTTCATGTAGAAAAACATGGTGAAGCTGTTTTATCAAATAAAAATCCAAAATAAATACCAAATTCTCATCCATATGGCCACTTTAATATTTAGATGTCGGTTCAAGTTGATTACCAATTACTCAAATTAATGAATGCATATATTATAATCAAGATAGTTACATTGTAGGCTGGATATATCTTAGGTACAGAGTTTTTAATTTAATAATTTGCATTTATAGATTGGAAATATTTGACTGAGGCTCCTAACATAGTTTAGTTATGATTAAACCAATGGCAATCTGGGGCCACAACATAGGTGTAAAAAATACCACCAGGAACTGAGACATAGCTAGGGGAGTGTCCAGACTTTACTTCCAGGGGGATCCCGGAGGATTTCCCTTTTTTCCTTGTGTATTTTTTTCATGCCCCCTTACAAAAGCTTGGGAAAAATTGATGACCCCCCCCGCAAGTTCTTGATTTTTTTCCTTGAACAAAATACACACATACAATTACACACATACACAAACACACTATACATACATAATGTACATGAACATGTCTGTATGTCTCTTTTCGTCTGTCTGTCTGTCTGCCTGCCAGGCTGTGTCTATCTGTCTGTCTGTCCATCTGTCTGTACATGTATGCATACAATTACAAAACACACACACACATACACACATGCAAACATAGCCTTTGAACCTCTGAACCTTTGTTCAGTAGTGCTAAACAAGTGACCTTAGCTATCGATCAGAATAGCTCCGCTGTTCTATTTAGTTTTTATTTTGGTAGCGATGTAATAAAGTGGTTAGTGGTTTCTTATGATGTCTCACTACAAAACACATTTTACACAGAAAGTTGGTAAAACATTGTACTTTTATACCATAGTCACCTTTTTATAAAGAAAATTACTGTTATGAAAACAACACAAAATCTCCGAAAAACAAGTCATTGAAAATGACATAGTCCCCGCTATGATTGGGTTTTAAGGAATTATCACTACTCTGATCACGCAACAACACTTGTGAACCTAAATCAAACAGATTTAGATATGTTGTGTCTTCTTGTTGGACATGGAAAATTCGCAAACAAAATGGCTGCCAGGCAGCCATATTGGATCGTATCATGATGAAAATGGATATGCACATGTATGTCATAGAACACTGTCCTAATACCAACGTTGAATGAGATTTGTTCAAGCATATCTGAGTTATGGCTTTGGACATGGAAAATTCACAAACAAAATGGCTGCTAGGCGGCCATATTGGATCGTATCATGACAACAAATGGATATACACATGTATGTCATAGAACACTGTCCTAATACCATCTTTGAATGAGATCTGTTCAAGCATGTCTGAGTTAGGGCTTTAGACAGGGAAAATTTACAAACAAAATGGCTGCTAGGCAGCCATATTGGATCGTATCATGAAACAAATTGATGTGCATATGTATGACATTGTATGTTACCCCTGTACCAAGTTTGAAAAAAAATCGGTCCAGGCATCTCCAAGAAACAGCTGCGGACGGACGGACGCACCCACGGACAGACGGAACCCAATCCATAAGTCCCCATCACGGACTTCGTCCGGCGGGGACTAATAATGACTGGGAAATGCGCGCACACACACACACACACAATTTTTGAGGTTGGCTATAAATAATTCCAGTGTCTTACAGCTGTAACCCTGGAAAATTTTAATAATGAATGAAATAAACTAATAATTTTGAGGCAATTCAAATTTCAATTTTCTAACAAATTTACCAAAAACACTGTCCATAAGCTTAATTGTCAACAACATTCAACTTGTAGTAGTCATAACATCGTCTAATATTTAAATTTATGGAGTGTCTTGTGACTGGTGCCTGTCAGCAGACTCGGCCAATTTTTTTTCATCATTCCATTGTATTTAAACCTTGTACTTGACATTTTGCAATATTTATAATTCTCAACAAAATATACCTCAACATGCTTCACCTCGCTCATTCTCAAAGCAGCCCCGGTATGATCACTGACATGACTAGAGAGAACCTTTTCGGGTTTACATGTAAAACGGGGAAAGATACACGAAACATGATGCAAAGTCTGAAGCCAAATTAAAGTTGTAATTATTTTAATTATTTTTACTTGCCAAATATTTGCATTTTGGAAATGGCAAAACATGTTCATGTCGATACATCACAGATAACCAACACTAGTTATTTGTGTTTACATGTAAACTGTCGGCCAATAAACACAGTTTGGTCGATTCACTGGACGTACTGCTCTTAACTTCACCTGCACGCCTTTATGGCCGAGGCATGCCTTGCCTTGCTTACGCGAGTTGTCTTCATTCTAGTTTATTTATTTATTCAGGTAAACCAACGGGCAAAAAGCCCATTTACAGGCACCTTTTAAACACTTGTCACCCAAGAAGTCCAGTGAGGGCCATCCCTCATGGGTTCAGTGTTAATGCAGGAGGAAACCGGAGTACCTGGGGCGTTGTTCGGTAGAGTCAAACTGAACGACACTCTTTTTACTTACAGCGTGGTAAGTTTAATCGAACCCTGAATGGGGTTCGAACCCCGACTGCAGTGGTAAGAGGCAAGTGGTTTAACCACTTGGCCACCGACAATCCTACTAAATTTACTTGCCATGGTTCACTGTCACTCCAAATTACACGACAATATAGAATTAATCACAAGTTACATGTTATCTGAAAACATCAAACTTTTATAGTGGGTTTGAAGTGTGATTTTAGTGAGTACCAAGAACTCCCGCGTTAACTGGCTGTGGAAAATCGCCCGGTCGAACAAGGCCAATTTCAACTTCCGGGTCCAATCAGTCATTTTCTACCAAAAATTCTTGAACGGTTCGGACCGTTACACAACGATTTACTTGCCATGGTTATTTAAAACACATAAAAATCCACCTTTTTATGAAATTTGTAAACTTTCTGGTCCGTATTGAGGAAACTAAGCGAAAAACCGCGTCAAAATTTCAGGGCCTCAAGTATGCGTCCCGAATTCGTCGGAAAATCGGTATTCCTAAATGTAATGCCAAAATTTATTTTACTGGCACGAAAGGAGAGATGTTATGGCGAGTTGAAAATACCGAAAAATAAGGCCATTGAGCAGCCATTCAAAGTGTCGCTGTCTGGAGGCCTCAAGGATAGATTGTATGCAAATGAGGGTATTGCGGACTGGCTGATTATGTAGAAGGGGTGCAAAATTTGGATTTGAAGTTTACAACCCTGTTTCGAACAAACACTTGTCGTTTAGGTTCACAATGCGTACAATTATGACTATAGCACATATTACATTTCTTGTTTGACGTCAATAGTGTCTTTTGAAAAGTGGCAATTTCCTTAAAATCTCGTGGACTGATTTCCAATGCTCATTAACATATTAATTTTTTTGTTAAATTACAAAAAGAAAATCATAAAAAATAGAAAAAAAGATGTGCTGACTTGAAATTAACAAATCTGAGTAAGCTACCCCCTGCGCATCAACACACTAGATATCAAAGCAATCTGACAAGTAGTATTTGAGGAGATGATGAAAATATCTTTTTTTGAAAATAAAATCATAAAAAATTGAAAATGGCACAGATCAACTTGGCATGAACAAATCTGAATAGCCTTCCCCCAGGGAACATGCACAGCAAATATCAAAGAATTCTGACTGTCACTTTCGGAGATGATGAAAATATAAAAAGTTGACAGACACCAATGATTTACCTATATACTCTATACCTCAATACCCACCTATACCTAAAGCTATGCTTTCAGCTTCCGCTGACAGCGGAGCTAAAAAAAAAATAAATACTCATAAATAACTTATAAAGTTTCTGTGTATAAACTTTTACAGGGTAAATCATTATATTGAAAAAAAGAAGATAACCATTTCATTCACAATGGCAAGAACAACATATTTCCATTGGGCAATGCAGGTATACTTTAAATACTTCACAACTGTTCTACTTCTTAGATACGTATTGAATACAACTTTAGTTCCAATGCTGGTTTGTGTTGCTCAGCTTTTCAGCAATGCAAGTACATTTTATTATTGGAAGGAAAAGTCAAAAACTGAAATAATTAAACTATCGACATTTTTGCTTGTTATATACTTTGACTAATATATAAGTTTAACTTCTATTTCCAGTATTAGGAGATTTCGCAAATACAAACCAAACTGTAGATGACTTCCAACCCTGTGCCAACATAAAAAGCTGTATGCTTCAAAACAATTACATGACAGAATTGCTATAATTCGTTTTTCAGAGAAATATATTGTCAGCATAAGTGTTGTCAAAAACTACATTGAATATCTGAAAAAGCTAGAGAGAGAGTAAAAAACATCTGATCCAAGCATCAGGGAAAAGCAACAAAAAAAAGAAAACAAGAGAAAACAAGAAATATAATGACTATGACTGGATAAAGTTGTTCTTGAGAGGAACTCTTGAAAAACTGAAAGTGAAAGAGTTAGATAAATATCTTGATGAGCATAAATTACCAAAACAGAGAACATTAAAAAGAGAAAAAATAAATATAATATCCACTCACGTAGTAGGAACACCAGAACTTTGATTTAGCAAAATGACTGTAAATGAAATTAAAACTAATATCATGGACATGAGTGAAACTGACAGTAGTGAGTCTGAGACTGATGAAAGTGATACTTCTCTAATGCATGTTCTAGGCAGTAATGGAGACAATTGTGATACTGATAGCTCAGAAAATTCATGTACTGATGATAACACTGATAGTGATTGTGATGAAACAAGTCTTGCACATCGCCGCGGACAACTTATACTTTGAGAAGTGCCAAATTGCAGGTCGATTTAAGTTGCATTAAATAATCATGTTTTTTTCCATGACCCCCCCCCCCCCCCCTAGAAAATTGTGAAATTTCTGTTACTCAATAATCTGTTCAAAACTGAAAGATACAAGACAATTTTGATATTGTAAATATAATTTATAAATAAACTTGGTAAATAGGAGTTACTGTTTCATGACATCCAGTCTGTGGTGCATGTAATTTTCCAAAATACATTTGTACATTTGTATTCGACTGTTACCATGCCATGCATAAATAGTTTCATTTCTTGTGTTTACTTGTGTGATTAAAACTTACCTGAATACCCAGTTTGTGTACAGACCTGTGACTTTATGTGTGTACAACAATAACAATAACCTTGCCACACAATATCCATTTTTATTATATTTTTGTTTTGTTTTTGTTTTGTTTTGTTTTTTGTCAGTTTTTTTTTTGTTTTTTTTTTGGGTGGGGGGCAATTTACTGAGTTAAAAACATTGACTTATTCTGCTTTGTTTCACATTGCTTTGCAAATTCACAATCATAGAAAAGTTGTTTTCGTACCAATATAAATAGTATAAAATGCCCAAACTTAAAAGTTATGTGTTTTGTAGAATTGTAATGATTTTACATCAGTAAGAAATGTAAATGAATGTGAAAGATTGTGTGTGTGTGTGTGTGTGTGTGTGTGTGTGTGTGTGTGTGTGTGTTTCACAAATTAATTCTAATATTTATTTGTTTGTTATTCTCACTCAATTGCAGTAATGATGTTAGACAGGACATTGATTCTGTGAAAGTAACTGCTTCAGTTGATGGATTATGACAAAACAGACAGCGGAAAGTGTTACAATAGTTTACCAGGTTAGTAAATGTAGATTTATTGTCTGACTTTTAAAGACAGTACTCAAATAGTAGTCACATGTAAATCAATTGCAAGGTACTTCTACAGTAACACATCTCTGCATCAAAAAAATAAATAAGATATATGTAACATATACATATTATAATTGTCTGTCAGTAATACTAGTATGTAAATTTAGCCACGTTCTGAGCAAGTGAAAAGACATGTATATAATTTAAGGATAACTTTACATGTAAGTTTACAAGTAGTCATTGTTTTATTTTCCCATATGGCATGCTACTATGGTAGGAATAAAGAGAGGGAAGTGTATAGGGTATAGTGTTAAATGTAAAAGCTGTAAGACATGCAAAGCAGCTATCAGGAGAGGAATAAATGCTAGGGACCATGACTAGGAAAAATAGGACAGGAAAATCAAAAGCAATGGAACCAAGTATGATAGTTAACATGCTAAGAGAAAATAAAGCAAACAATGTTGAAGTAGGCACATTTGTAGGAGACAATGACACAACAACAATAGTGAGAGTCAGATCACAAGTAAACAGTGAAATAAAGAAACTTGATGACAAAAAAACATGTGAAGCGAAACGTCAGCAATGAACTCTATTCATTAAAACCCACTCACAAGCAACTTAGTACAACACTGATAAAATATCTAGTGAAGTGTTTTAGTTATGTTGTTGAACAAAGTAGAGGTGATCCAGATGCCCTGAGTACAGCACTGTATTATTCCACATGCCATGAGAGAACATAGTAGTTGCTCTTCCAAATGGTGTGGATACAGGCAAAATCCCCACAATTACAAACATAAAACTTTGCCATTTGGACAGAACCTGAAAGGGTATGTTCCACAAATATGCAGAGTTCAACCAAATTAGCAAACCTCGGCACAGGCCAGAAAGCTTGAACAACAGCATTGCATCCATGACACCCAAATCACACAATTACAGTGAATCAGAATGTTTAGCTTTCAGAGTAGCTGCTTCTGTTGCACAGAAAAACAGTTAGCACAAATGTTCAAATCATTACAGTGCTTTGAATCGAAGAATGAACGCTGAACTACTGCAACGTATTGATACATTATTCAACTTGTCCTGATGCATTGACATAAATTTAGTAATATAGTAGTCACAACATTGCCTACACAGCGGAAAAGTTGAATAACAGTTTACTTTGATGATGCCGCCGAACCGGCGCGCAATTGCTCATTGTTGCAAATAAAACTAAAACATACTAGAAAAAGGCGTGCTTTAGTAACTTTCACCTCGCTAATCTACGTGGAGACCGCCAGAACGCATTCATTCCAGCGCAGTTGTCAACGTCATGGCTGAATACTTGTTTAAAATCCATTTCTCATATTACTATGATGAACGAATCGTACCTGTGTACGTTCGTGAGGAGGACTTCCTTGCTATGTCGTACCTAAACTTTGTCAACTTTATAACTGATCAAGTGGAGTATTTGAAGAGAATTCAGGTAGAACGAATACAAATAGAAGATGAGGAAAACCAGTGTGTTGATTTACCATACAATGATCAATTCAAACAGTTTGTAGGAGATATACTACGATCTAGAGTGACATTCTATGTGCTAAACTATACGTTGTCGACGGTACTTCACCATCTACATCTGCAAAGCGGCCATCGAGTAAGTTTGGTACAAAGTGTGCTGTCACATGTAATATGGCTGATGGTGATGCAACGTCGACAAATAGGAAACGCTGTCTAGACTATAGCCCTTCGGCTTGCTCTGACAACACCAGAAAATCAATCCCAAGTTGTGGACCTGGATCACAACGTCTATAACCATCACAGGCACCAACGATGGAAAATCGAAAAGATGAGATGGAAGAAAAACTAGCCATGGTGACGCAGAAAAAGATATTCCTCGAACGCGAGTTGAGTGACATGGAGACACCACCATCACCTTTAGCTGTTTTACCGCTACCTGGTTTGAAACCCGTAGAAGCTACATGTAGGACCGGACCTGCCATCACCGTGGACATAAAGGAAGTGGTAATAGGAACCGACAAGAGTGTTGTTACGAGCCTTGGCCAGGTTTTATGTACTGTGGTATCAAAGATAAACATAAAGTCATATGGAGTCTGTACGGCAGGTGAGTTCCCTTAATACATGAACTGGTGTTACCGGTACATTGTAAATGTGCACCCCTCTCCCCCATCACATATACGTGTATATAATTAGAAGAAGACACATGTTAGCCCTAATCAATGTGGGTTGATTTCACTAATGCATCCATGATTTACCGTACAATAAAACATACATTGAAATTTGACATTTATTTATCCCTGAACTGTTTATGCTATTCTACTGATTAAATTCGAATGCGGTTCTGTACATGTTTATAGCATATCACATTCAGTTGTAATAATTATGGTCCTTGTCACTATTTTTAAAAATCCTGTTCTGAGATCGACAGAGATCAAAAGTTTTTTGATGATGATCCGCTGATCACAACTACCAGATTTACTTTTGAAAATAAAAAAGGACTCCATCAACAATACATACACATCGTTATGTTTCTCTCGATTTTATGTTTTCCCTCAGAGAGAATAAGAAATCAAACTGGTAAAAGACAAGGTTAGGGAGACCGAAGCAGAAATACAGAACGTAAAGCTGTTTATTACTAAAAATCAAACATAGTTTACCAGAGTGGTGAAGCCTCGCTTGCATAAACTCTACCCGGAGAAGTATGCTGGATTACAAGGGTGCTCTAAACTGATGAAAGACGTGCGTTTATTAAAAGTTGCACTAGATGGGAAGTTACCGCCACCTGATCTCAACGATGCCGTTGAATTTCAGAGGTTGCTAGCAAAGGGAAAGGAGAAAACCTATTCTAATAGTATTCTACTGGATTATCGCCTGAAGAATATGAAGAGATTTCACCTAGTGTTGTAAACAAAGTGAGAGAAACCTCGCCAATAAAGTCTGTTGTCTCTTCAAATCTTAGCCGGAAAGATTTTACTACAAATAACTTATCAAGTTTTGGCTCCGGAGCACCACTTCCTCCGTTTGCTCCTCCACCACTACCCATGTCACCGTTTATCCCCCAGACCCCATGGTTTTGGAGTACCCATTTATGAGTCCATGGCCATTTCAGCATGCATTGAGACAGCCGCTCGGCACGTTAGTGACTAGTAATGAACGACAAGTTACCTCCACAATAACCAGCCCTACTCAGGTATACACCACACCGGTATCGACACCAGTTGTTGTTACTATTGCTAGCATTGTGATTCATACCAACGGTACCAACGCTCCAATACATGATGACAATGAACTAAGTAGTACTGTCAATGTACATTTGTAGTGACTACCAACACAGCAGTAAATGTTCACAACAGCTAAGGACAAAGTCAGTTACTAAAACCAGGTTAAATTATCTTCAATCATTTATCACTTGTTTATTTTAAATTCACATTGATCGAACAGAATGATTTACATTGTATTTCCATGGTTATTATAGAGTAATAAATTGTTTTTACTTGGACAACTAGTACTCATCTGAAGTTAGACCTATGGATGATTGTCAAGAACACTTTCATGCTATTCCACGCTGGTAATAAATGAAGGAACGTGTTACTGTTCGTGTGTACAGTTCAGCATAATGTCCAGAAACAGAAACAGCATATTCTACACGCTTTGTGAATAAAGTGAAAGTAGAGTAGTACTACATGTTATTGTTAAAATATAAAGTTGGATAGTATCAGTATATATATATATATTTTTCTCACTGATCTACAGAATTGGTTCGTAAAAAATATAACTGGAAAAGACTAAAAAGTTAAACTTGTTATACTAGTTGGCATTTTTCACAGTTTTTCATGTTTGTTTCCAAAGGGACATGACTGTATGGCGTTCAAACTCGCATGTTTTTTGTGACAGTTCTGATTTACAATCAATGATTTATTGAAAAAGCAGGTGACTATATAGTATGTACTACAATGACCAGTGTGTAACAGTATACAGTAGTCAATAATAGTTGCGTATCAATGGCCATTTGAAATGTTTTGTGTAAAAAAAATTACTCTTGTATGTATGTATGTATGTATGTATGTATGTATGTATGTGTTGTGCTGTGTGCATGTAGTATTGTTTGTATTTTATACACGTTTGACCTACTTTTTTGTAAGCAAAATAAAGTAAATAATTTTGCATGGGCCCCTTGTTGAATATAATCCTGATAAACTTTAGAGGAAATCTGCAGAATTATGTATACAGTATAGATATCTTTTGGCAATTACCAAATACTATTTTTTTGTAATTGTGTCAATCAATTTTCAAAACCTCAATAGTTTATGTTTAAACCACATTTGAAAAGCCATAATTATCTGCCATGCACTATGTCTAATAAATAATTTACAATGTTCGTTGACAGTGAGTTCAAGTTATAGTCATTATAGTTTAAACATATCCAGTCTCCGGCAAAAGCACGACATGACCTGGGTGTAATCCTTTGAGTGGCTTCGGCGACAGCAAGCTCTGTGAAACGGAATGAATACTCTTGGTTTTCTCGTAATACACATTTAATTAGTCGAAAACAGAGTTCGCAGATATTATATTATGGTGGTTGGAAAAGCAGACGAACACCTCGCTGCCCTAGCATGTGATGAAGGTACGGTTCAACAAATCTTGCATGGTGGAAACCACAGTTGTCCTTAATGACGCAATCTCCAGGTGCCAGACACAGATTTACAAAGTCTTCCTCAAAACCCATCTCTAGTCCATTGGAAGGGCCTAAAATGATACATGTATAAGAATGGTCGACGCCTGACGTACCAATAAGTAAATTTATTGTGAATGTTGTATTTGACGAGTGTCTTTGAATTTCGACTGCCGGTTGGCCGATAACTGCATGTCCATAAATTTGATTACCTGTAGTACGAATACCAGCAGATTCATCAAACCAATGTAGTTGGTCAGCACGATAATCCGAGACAATTTCCATGAAATCCATTCCTCGTTCCTCGTTCACTGTTATAGATTTGGCGGGTACCCTACTTAGTTTCTTGCGCGACGTGTTTAGATAGTTGGTGACACCAAAATGAATTGTAGATATACATGGAACTTCGTCCGCGGTGAAAATATTGTCGTCCACCAATTTCCATTGTATTTCTCGTAGGTATATACCAGGTTGTTTTATAATATTCAATGTGTTGCAAGATGTCATCATTCAACTGGCGTCTATATGTGTTGATGCGTTTTCCCACCGCAATTTCGCCAGTTGACACTAATTTCTTACGTATGTTGTAAGCTGTGCCTTTCGACACACCAGTCTGCTGGGCTATATTGCCAAATGAGTTCCCATTTATAAATAATTCAGCAATTTTCGTTCGCACGCTAAATGGGGTTGGAAACCACCGTTTATTCAATGACATCATCACAGCTAGACGTACAAAGTGGTGTCTAAGCTAACAACGGCAACCTCGATAACTGTAAGAGGCACCAAATTTGAAATTTGTTACTGTATGTTTGAAGTTATCAGTACTTATGCGCACTATTGCGGCACTTCTTTGACCTGACCCTACCAATTTTTTTTACAAAGACACAGACCTACTTAGGTGATGTATCAATATGTTACAGTAGTTCAACGTTCATTCTTCGATTCAAAGCACTGTAATGCAAGTAGTAACAATAAAGTAGTTAGTAGATAGACATACTGCAGTAAGTACATAGTACAGTTGTTAATAGATAGCATAGTATTGATAATACAGTAGTTATTAGATAGTATAGTAACTAGTGTGGATATATTATATTATACCAGTATATTGATGATGCAAATCAAGAGATCTGATTGGCCTAGACATCGAACTAGCACGTCTAAAATGAGTGATAATGCATGGTTGGCACGCGTCCAAATGTTGATGTTCACTGTTGTCTATGGGAGCATTGCAGTCGGCCGCCAGGACACTGATAGTGAATTCTGCAAATTGTCAGAGGAGGATTTTCTCAATGAGACAATATTTTATGGGAAATTATGACGGAAATTTCGAAAGCAGCCAAGTTTTCGCGTATTTGTACAAATCATTGCCTACTAAGGTCAAGTCATGCATACGATCAGTTCTAGTACTAGTAGTAGTACTAACCGTCGACGCGTCTAGCCTCGGCTGGAGTGGAAAAAAGTGAGCTGTCTGTCCTGTCTGTCATAAAAATGAAGCAACTGTAAAAGCTTACACTGGCCTACTTACCATTAATCTAAAGAAAACTTTGTCTGTAATCCTGTCCTAGAGTATCAATCATCAATCCGAGAGGGAAAACCTCAAACTCGAAAATCTACTGACATAATTTCCAGTAATTATATTTATAAAATAAATACATTGTAAATATCAACCTGCTGCCATGTCACTCCACCAAGTCGCGATGTCGACAGGCATGAAGCGGGCTGTATTCAATAAACCACTTCAAGTTTATACCTTGAGTCAAACATGTTATTTATTCATTACTGTGCACTTTTAATGAGCCGATCAATGAAAGCCTTAGAAACGACGAGCAGATAAATAAATCCAGTCACTGCACGACGTTCATGTCATGGTTGGGGCCCAGATCAGCTGTCAATGTCTTGGAAGCAGCTGTATTGTTATGCAAATTAATCACGGGGTGCATATGACACTAGAAAACGATAATTCTTATCTTTTTTTCTGATATGTTCAATATACTGGTATAATGGTATAATATAATAGTGATACACCACCTTCCTGGGGAAGGTATACCACTTGATTTTGACCCATGAACTCAATATATACATTCGCTATCACTTGAGCATATATTTCGTTCACTGGTCAAAACCGCTTGGTATACCATCCCCAGGGAGTGGTTTATTGCTTAAGTATAGTATTGATAATACAGTAGTTAGTAGATAGTATAATAAGTAGATAGTACAGTTGTTAATAGACAGTATAGTATTGATAATACAGTAGTTCGTAGATAGTATAATAAGTAGATAGGACAGTTGTTAATAGACAGTATAGTATTGATAATACAGTAGTTAGTAGATAGTATAGTAAGTAGATAGTACAGTTGTTAATAGATAGTATAGTATTGATAATACAGTAGTTAGTAGATAGTATAGTAAGTAGATAGTACAGTTGTTAATAGATAGTATAGTATTGATAATACAGTAGTTAGTAGATAGTATAGTAAGTAGATAGTACAGTTGTTAATAGATAGTATAGTATTGATAATACAGTAGTTAGTAGATAGTATAGTAAGTAGATAGTACAGTTGTTAATAGATAGTATAGTATTGATAATACAGTAGTTAGTAGATAGTATAATAAGTAAATAGTATGGTTGTCTATAGATAGTATGGTATTGATAATACATTAGTTAGTAGATACTATGGTAAGTACCATAGGTAGTATAGTAGTACGCTGGCACTTATCAATTTTGTACTGGAATGAGACATTATTGTTGTTGCTGTTATGTTAGCATCCCTGCTTTGAGACATGTGGGCTGGTCTACTGTTATTTGCAATGTTGAATTTCATCAACAAGTAGTTTATTTGAATTCAATTTTGCCATTTTTGTATTGAAATGCATGCCATGTCTGAAAGTACATTATTTAAATTTGAACTTAAAACATGGATTATTCTACATAACAGAACTAAAGGTCTAAGGGAAAAACAAAGGTACACGTCAGGTAAAAGTGTCAATAACATGTCATGTTTGTACATTTTCATTCTGATATCTAGATTAATCGAAGTACAGATCGAAGTACAGATCTCTGTCCCGGAACTTATACAACACCATATGCCATCAAACTTTGCAATTTACAGAAATGACAACAAGAACTACAAAAACACTAGAGAATTTAAAAGGAAGAGGAGAGCCACAAAGGAAAAGTGTTACAGTGCAAGACCAAGTTAGAGAAAGCAATACATACAGATCTGTAATTGACAACCATATCAAATAATTGTGTGTCTTTAAGGGGAGCACTCCTCATAAGAGGGCGCCCTCCAAGGAATTAATTACGCAAGCTAGGGAGTCCACTTTCAAACTTTCAGCCCACAGTACCAGTAAGAGTGGGTGAATTAAACTCTTCTTAATGTAAAATTTTAACCCATAACGGTTGGGTTTTTTTTTTTGCAAAATTTAACCAGAACAACGTTAGTATACCTACACAAATTGACCACGCTGTATTTTTTGGAGCTGATGTTGTCCGTCATGGCTTCTAAGACCAGAGGAAAAACAGGTACCAAAAGTAGCGGGAAGACTTGTAGAAAACAGCGATCACCTCCGCACAGTCAGATTCTGATGAAGAACCTACCGACGATTTTCTATGAGAATTTCAAGAACTCGGGAGGGAATTCAAAGACCTTACAGAACAGCTGGATCACAGAGTGACAGAGAATTTTCGTATCGCCAAATATGGGACGGTATGCCCAATCCAACGATGTCAAAGTAAAGGGGCCAGACCAAGGGTTTTTTTGCACACCATTAGGGTGCGATCAGTTTTTACGGCCTGGGTTGGGCCGGTGATTTTTTGTTCCTGTTGTACTTAAAAATAGTGACCCCCTGTGATTCATCCACAAAACAATGCAACCCCAACCCCCTCTGACAAATAAAAAACACAATGACCCCCCCCCCCCATCTGTTGACAAGAAATATTCTTTTTCTTGCACAAGACATTCTAGATTCTCAAAGCACAATACAGCACACTGCAAAGTTAATTTTACTTGTTACATTTACAGTAATTTTAAGTGTATCTGGTAAATTGCTGTCCCAAATCCATTGCTTCACATGTATAAAGCTCTTTAGACAGGAACCCTATGAAACGTATGATTGTCTATTCATGCACATGCAAATAGTCATGGTTTAGTAACCAAAAGTTGTAGGATATCTCTTAGATAGATTGAGTGAACTATTACCATTATATATTAATTCAACTAACTGTAAAGTACAATATTAGAAATGGAGTTTATGTAATTGTAAACCTGGGGTTTCAGTAAGTTTCAAAGTAGGGAAAGAACTGGAAACAGTATGGGGAGAAGTGCACACTGTGTGTGTGTGTGCCTACTATACAAGCGTGGAGGTGGGGGTGAGTTGGTGAGGTTCCCCTCCCACGGTAAGAGCTATTCGAAAAATGAACACCATTTGGAGGCCATTTAGAGCACCGTTCAAAAGTAAAACACAACTTAGTTATATCATAAAACTTAAGTGTCACTAATTTTAGGGTTTCAACAGTTTAAAGCGTTTCAAGTCATATTGACACAAATAATAAAAAAAAGATCAAGTAGAAAGTGAGAAAATTTGGGGGAAAACATGCACAGTGGAGGTCAGTTACCATTTAGAGATACAAATTCATTAAATTATTTGAAAGTGTGTCTCTTGGCTAGTTTTGTGTGCAATTCATCATGCTCTGTTGAGTCACCGGATTTTTCTAAATTTTAAATACAAGGGTCAATTTTTGCCATTTTCTTATGTTACCAATAGCCAAATTAAAACATGCATGAGATATTTACATTTCCCACACTGACATTAGTGCTGGCTAGGTATTTTCTCACTTACATATCTTGCCTGATAGACCTTACTTGATTTGCAGAATGATATCAAAACAGGTGTATGGTATATCTGGTCATAGGTAGAGACAGTAGAATATGGGGCCAATTATGATGTCACTTTTTACTGGGTCACTGTACTCCTATAAACACCTGAAAAAAATGTTGCTACAATGTGTCTGAATTAGGACTGGCATGGAAAGTTTGTAGCATATGTTGCTTGGGTACAGTGACTTTGTTACAGAATTTCACTGGAAAACAAAAAATCTCACCAGGATTTCTGTAACACTGTGTCACCTCCGATCCTATGTATGTGGTATATTTCTGACATGAAAACAGTTTGCTGTCAGCAGTCAGCTTGGGTGTGGACCTTTCATAGTACAAAGAAAAACAGTTAGTAGCCTAAACTTGCTTGTCAGTGACAGGGGGAAAAAACTCTACAGAAATGTTACAATATATTGTAAACTACCTCTAACCAACTGAAAACTTGAATTGAATTCTTGTGCACTAAAATTAACAGTTTTTTATGTTTAACACGAATTTGAACCTTTTTTTTGGGGGGGGGGGGGATTATGACTTGTATAAGTTAAGTACCCAATTCAGATCATTTTCAAAACCCTGTTTTAACTTTTATGTTTTCTGTTTTTCAGTATATTTGCATGAAGGCTAATAGAAGAAACTTATTATATATTCAGCAGTAATTACCTAACAGTTTTGTAGAAGTCCTTTTCTGAGTGAAACTTGGTCATGGCCAATGTAGCAAAAATCTTGTCAAAATTAATGCAGTATATTCAACTAGCAGAGGTCATGCACCCTTGCAATTTCCAGAAGACTTGTATCTCTATACACCAGAAACACTTATTTTCTCAACATTTTCACAAAAGATCATACAAAATATGCAAAACTGATAAAATACAACAAATAATATACCACCCATTTAATTTTAGACTGTATTCAGATATTTTTTACATAGAATTATTGGTAAAATTGTTTTAAAATCATTTTGCTGTTTTGCTGTTTCAGATTGTGACCCCTGTTTTGAAGTTTTATTATATCATTAAAACAATTACTATCTGAATGCATTGAATACATGGTTAATGTTGTCTCCAAGGTTAATATTCCTCATTGACAAGTAACTTTTCTCAGAAATAATGCACAAGGTAATCACTTAATTCCTGTGAGTTCCTTCCTTCTGGACTACTTTTTGTGTCAACTACTTCCAGGCAATTAAATTTCCTGAGCTGGAAAAATAAAACTTTGAAAGAAATTAAAGTTTTCTCCCTTTTGAGAGGTGTTCAATTTTTTCACATCCTATGTAGGCATTGTTCCAAAATTAACGAGATGTTTTACTTGCAGAATCATTTTCAAACAGTTAGCTTTTTTATGTACCTCAAAATTAGTATTATGTGTGTTATCACATATTTAAAAAAACAGACATGTTTCTATACAGTGATCTGGTTATATCAGAAAGTGTTCAACACATTTCCAGTAGTTTGTTATGCAGTAAATGTAGCAATGTCTGTCACCAACCAGAACAGGATATAATCAAGAAACATCTATTGACTACTATTTAAAGTTATTGTACCATTCTTATTTAAGTAGGATACTTGATTAATAATGGAAAAAAATGAATTTGCCTCCAACAGTAAGGTTTTTAATCCATTTCTGATTATGTCACATCCTATGTAGGCAATTTGCATACTATATCGTACCATGGCCAAATCTGAAATATTATGCCAAAGGTTATCTTTTCATATATCGGTATACATTAGGTGTCCTACTTTCCTACTCGGTGGAAAATAATACCAACTTGGAAATTTATTTTTTGTTAACTTTGTCCACCAAAATTGTACCCTAAGCTTGCCTGCGCTGAAGAGTTTGTTATATTTGAACGTATATTTATAGCCATTGTTTACGGTTTATTGTATGCACATACATTTGTTGTATGGAAATTTAAGTACAGCAGGATGGTTCATGATTTCATTCAGTTGTTGAAATAAGGTGACCCCCCTATTCACTTTGTAAAAATGATGACCACCCACCCACCCCCGGGCCATAAAAAACTGTTCGCTCCCATAACAGTAATTCTCCCATTCAGTCCATTGATGAAATGAGACAAATGCTGTCAGCAGATCGTCAACCAATTAACTCCAGCAAGAATTAGAGGAACATCAAAGGCAGTATATACCAGACTTCTTCAAGTCAGATCAATCGAAACCTGGTAAGTCTCAGCGTTTCCAAACTCGTAAAGATAATGCTACTACTTAGGTCGCATGGCCCCATATAGCCGTTCAACCTAGGCCCCATAGCACAGGGAGAAAGAAATGACGTATGACACCATGGCCCTTAACAAGTTCGTCGAAGGATTCACTGCTATACTTCTCACAGGTAATGTCAACAGTGAAGAAAAACAACTTTGCCTACAACATTTAAATCAATTGATGAGATACGCTGCTGTTTATCCATGGGAGGCTGTTCTTGAATTTCATGAGGCATTCCTACAGGATATTGAATATGGCCTTCATGCATGGAGAAGTGAAGCACCTGTTGCATGCTCTTGGTGAACTTGAGTTGGATGCAAAATATTCAACCTAAGTAGCAGGCTTTAGTGACACACTTCCTCTCTTTCGAACAAAGTATCATGATATAACTTCATTTGCACAACTGGACTGATAAGGTTCAGTAGTGCTATAGGCATGGTGTGGTGTCTGTCTCTGTGTGTGTGTGTGTGTGTGTGTGTGTGTGGACGACTTAAACTCAAACCATCAGACCAATTGCCTTGGTATTTGGTGAGACAAAAAAGTGCTGGGCAGATTGTTTGAAATATGGTGGACACGTTCTTAGGGGTGTGTAAATTAAGATTTATTCATGACATAATGCTGTGATTCCATCGGTAATATGCAAATTAGGGCTAGAAATGTGTCTTTTTTATATAAAATATTTAATTCTAAACCTGCTGAGCAGATTGGGCTGGAAGTTAATGGTGATGCATAGGGGCGGGGAGAGGGGTATATATGAAGATATTTTAAGCATATAATCATCGGTGATATGCAAATTAGATGTAAAAATGTGATTTTTAATCAAAAAATTATTTCTCAAAAAGTACTTGGTCGATGAGACATGACATTTGGTGAGATGTTATTATAGAAGTGTTATTCTACAGATTTTGTTCAAAATATTGTAATTTAATTGACTCTAGCAACCATGACCACACTCATAGCAACAACCAAATGCCAGTATATTTTATTAAAATAACAACATCATCTGGTAAGTGAATAAACATTCAAAAATGTATGCAAATTATCCCTAGCAATGAAGACCACGCCCATAGAAACAGCCAAACAGTTGTGTATTTCATAAATATAACAGGAATTAATAGACAACTAAATAAGCATTCCAAACATGTATGTAAATGTGCCTAGCATAAGACCACACCCATAGCAACAGCCAAATGATCGTGTATATTGCAAAGATATCAGACAACTGACAACTAAATAAAAATTCCAAAAGTGTATGGAAATGTGCCTAGCAACAAGACCACGCCAAGCCATAGCAACAGCCAAATGATCACATATATTCGAAAGCTACATGTAGGAACAGGAATAGACAACTGAATAAACATTCAAAAAAAGTGTAAGCAAATGTGCATAGCAACAAGTCAACGCCCATAGCAACAGCCAAATGATCACATATATTGCAAATATAACAGGATTAATAGACAAATAAACATTCAAAAATGTATGCAGATATACCTAGCAACAAGACCACGCCCATAGCAACAACCATATGATGATGTGTATCACGAAGATAACATCGGGTATTTATAGGCACATGAATGAACATTCACAAGAAGTATGCAAATATGTCTTGCAACATGACCATGCCCAAAGCAACAGCCAAATGATCTCGCATATATTGTAAAGATAACAACAGGGCTAGATAGGCATCTAGATAATCATTCAGCAAATGAACATCTATATCTAGTATGGATCAGCAGGTAAATAAAGAATTTTAACAACTGTAGATTTATGCTACAACGCCATTGGCATTATTTTATTCACAACCTAATCTGTATAGTCATTTCTTCAAATCTGATTACAAAGCTCACAAGACTCTTGGAGATGTTATTGCATTGCAGAGGTTATTAGTCATAGCAGAGGTTACAATGATTGATGTGTTAAATCACTCATCCACACTAAAATCTATGCGTAGTTATCAGAAATTTGTCCAAAAAAGTTAGTACGTTAAAAGTTCTTTGTAGGGAACAAAATAAGGTAGTAACACTTAGTATGACAAGTAAGATAGCTGAACAGAACTAAGATATTTACAATAAGCCTTTATATTAGGAGAGATGGAATAGAAGGTTTAACCTCACTATTGAATGAGAATTCAAGGGACACAAGAAACAAAAGAATCATTAACTTGTATTTGAACATTTGTGAAACTAGTAAGGCAAAATATAACAAGCCTTCTGAAACAAAGACAGTTCTTAATAGTGTGTTTTATGGCAAAGTTGTTGTGCAAATTTTAATGGTAAAGTAAAGGTAAAGATATAAAAAGAAAGCTAACCTCCTGGGTGTAGCCATTTAAGTGGATTCAACTTCTTGAGTTAACATAGAAAGAAATATTTTGGTTATTTCACATTGAAAATGTTTGTCGACGTCAAAGGCCTATGTCTCTTTAGAAAGCTCATTGATAATGTGAGGACAGACACTTGAATGATGTTCATATGTATCACACTTTTGGAGATAACATGCAAAATGTGGTTGTTTATCACAGACATGGCAGACATTTTGCCATTCAGGTCAAGGTTGCGAAAATAAGTGACATGCCTATACAAATAGTAAAAACCATTACATGATTTAAAATATCCTCACTTGAAATGTTTGATTCAAAAAGCTATGAAGATAACCCAAATTTGGCTATTTGATCTTGAAGAAGAATTTCAAGGTCAAAGTTCAGGTATTAAAAGAACCTCATATTTGATAATTTGGGTGTAGGTATTTGATTGGAGTCACTACATATTATACTCCAAAGGTATGATGCATATTGTGAAATATAACAACAAAAATGGTCACCATTTGGCCATATTTGATTCGATTGTAAAGCAGAGTGACATGCATATGTATCACATAGTATATTACCTTTATACCAGGTTTGGTTGAAATCAGTTGCTGCATGCCAGATTAAAATTAACAAGATAAAACAAAACAAATCAATACCTGACGTACCTACCCTATTCTCTGAGGCCATGTTTTCTGTAAAACACATATTTTTTGTCACCTAATATCTCAGGATAAATCAATCAGTACAGTGCAATATATAGAGGAATAACAATGACTCAAACACAGTAAGTACCTTGAAATTTGCCGTCATTCACTTTGTATTGTAAATTTCAATATTAATACATTTAGTAACTCACAAAAAGCGTACCATTTTGATTTGTGATGAGCATATTCATCATTTGAAAACATTTTATAAATGACTATGTAGTATGGTGTTAACTTTGTTTGAAATAAGGCAACAGGTTTGAAGGAATATATAGTATACAGTATTTAATTGATATAATGTAGTCATACACTTTGAATCTCATTCTTCAGAGAAATAGAGGGTGTCATTACAGAACAATCTTCACTATCATGGTGTTGAGAATACAGAATTTTTTGACGATACAGTGTGTCAGTATTCCCTGCTGTCATTGTAATGTCATATGTTCCCTGGAAATGTTGGTAAACTTTGCACATTGATACAATGCTATGAAAATAAATCCTTCACTAATACCACAAAGTTGTCACTGTGTCTCTCTGTTTGTAATTCAGTAAATGAACCTTACATATTGTCACTCCATATAATGCAACCATGTTATTAAAAAAATCAAGTATGTTTTGTATACGTTTGTAATTCATCAACAGTTTACACATCATTGCAGCTTTAGTCATTGGTGTATGTAACATTGAAATAACCCGCAGATATTAATATTATTTGACAATGTAAGCACCATATTATTAAAATAGCAAAATGCCTTGACCAAAATTATATTCATCCAAAAATGATATTGCCAGGGATTCATTTATTGCCATATGTTTGTTTTTTCTGAACGAAACATGAACATTGAACCGCTAGAGGGCGCCCTCCTTCAAAAACTTGAAGAAAACAAATATTTCAGGACCCCTCCACAGGCGCCCAGCACGAAAACAAAAACAGAACCTTCTGATCATCAAAATTTTCATGCCCTCACCTAATGTTTTCATGCCCCCCCCCCCCCCCCCACACACACACACACCTCTTTCGCTTTGAGGGGATCATGTGTTTCATGTTTACTCAACATCGAAGATTTGATTAGGAGTCGGAGTTTTCTTTTGTTGAGTCGCTGCATCCACATCATATATACATGGCTACATTGTAGTCCATCGGATGTAAGCGAAGAGTTACCGTCTGGCTGTCCATGGTTACGATCACATTGTTTACAGGGGCCGGCCCCTAGACAAACCATCTGCATTCCCATGTCTCTTACCAGGGCGATGTATTATAGTGAAATCATATTCACCTAAACACTTCCATCCATCGGGCAAGTCACGTTGACCATGGGGTTCTTTGAAATTTAGCAACCATCTCAAGGAACTGTGATCCGTTCACAGTGGGAAGTGTTTGCCATACAAGTAGGGTTGAAAGTGTTTTACGAAGTGAACTACAGCACAGACAAGTAGGAAACTAGCTAGTTTTTTGTGTCAAAACTGATCATGTCATCCTCAAACATTTCTCTTAATAACCCTTTATAAAATTTAATAGCTGGCACAATCATTTATGAGGAGACAATTAAGATATCATTTATTTCTAAATATATTGTTTTCAAGCATAGTGTAATGAATAAATGCCTACATTTATGTTGATTCCAATTACCATGTGTTAAATGGAGAAACGTATGTAAATGAGGTAATTAATATGCAAATTATAAGATTTAAAGACGTCAAACAATGTTATCTCAGTCATATAATTCAATTTAATTCAATCATTTCAATGTTTTATGAAAGTTACATTACATAAACTGTTTCAAATGTGAATTGCCATCCATAAAACACCAGCTGATTATTGTTTTTCTTATTATGGTCTTATGTAACTTTGGATGAAGATTACTTCACAAAGCTTCCAAATAAGGATGTCCATCAATCATTTTTGAAATCTACAGAAAAATGGTTTAAGAAAGTAATGTTTCATTGAAATTTGGTACCTCATTTTGGTACCAATTGGCTAACAATCAGGGTCTGTCATGGACTAGTACTTTTTGCGTCATCTTGGACATACACGTAGTCGTACCTTTCTGTCTCCTGTGAGATCGTCACACAACTTGGCTCTGATTCGTAGTTATGGTGCATCACGTCTGTCTCTATCAGTACAGTGAATATACACGTTTTATAGCAAAAAAAGTCGACGCAAAAGTCACGCATGATAGTTTATAAATATGCAGCCCCTGGGACACTTTTATTTCCTTTGAGAGTCCGCCTCAATATACAATGTTGCAATTTGAAGCAAAATGACGTGACATTGTACACGCTATACTTCTTTTCAAATCGTCAACTAGGGAAAGTGGTAGCCAAATTGCAATTTTATGACACGCACGTTAATGGCACAACATATGCAGTATCACATGCATGTGGTAAAATATCATTGAAAACGTTTAATTTGTACAAACAATGTCATAATTCCTCCCATTGCATTGCTCGAAATGTCATTTAAGAAATCCTACTCCATCACTGCGCGTTTCAATTTGACAGTTTCGATTGGTACAAATTGTTGATGCATGCCACGTGGATGAGATGGATCACGTGGTTGTAATTCGGTCCGTGATCGGATGATTTGTTACAATATTCCCTTATCTGATATTCTCACCCGACGTAGGCAACGTCACCGACATCGTTTGATCTGACTTGATGCGATAATGTAAAGTCCCAGAAAAGACTCAACCAATCAATCAATCAATCAATCAATCAATCAATCAACACAATGTAGCTTTCAATCGTGACCACGGTAACTCTGCAACGTGATATTTCGCTAGCACCGGGCGTCGAACACACGTTTGGTATTCGTAAACATGTATACGTATTCAATGTTTCAATGTATAATAACACTTTTTTGGTATGTACGGATAATGTTTTGAATTCGCTGGAATATCTGGTTTACGCCACCACAAGGTTTTTAATGGACGTTGATTTGGACTGGTTTTCTCGAAAAGATCGGCGGAGCGGTACCCGCTCTTGGTCGTCGTTTCTCGATGATCTGATTTACTATCCGTAGTCTCTTGTTTGTTTCTGCTTTCGGCTTAAATGATATGACTGTGTCTGACATTTTTCATGAGATTCGTTTTCGTTTTGTTGCTGTCGTACGTTGCCATCTTGTTTTCGTTGAGTTTCAGCGTATTATCTTCCTCCTTATCCGTTCTGAATCTTACCGTTGCTCACCAATGTTACAATCTTTCTCTTTATTCTGAGTTTTGTATTTATTTATTTATTTATTTATTTATTTATTTATTTATTTATTTATTTTGAATGTTAGATGTTGGGGTTATATTCTATGTGGGTGATAACGATGGGTAGACTTTTTAACCACACCACTCACACACAGCACAGCACAGCACACGGGGAAATTGTGTAATTAGGGGATATGAGAGATTTCGTTTTCTTTTATGAAGATAAAGAGCAGCTGGGGGCGCTGTTTATCGTATAAAGTTAGAAGTTTTCTGAATGCCCACTCTGTCTAGAATACATCGAACGTTCGCCGTTGTTTACAACAAAACGAACATTTCTTGGTTTCAACTTGTCGTATATTGTATGGAGAAAATGGTGAAAGCGAATGGGTGTTGAAATAGGAGTGTGGAGAGCAAGTATTGGGACGTTTACTGCTCCCTCTGGCTACGATGGAAGACATCGGCGTATCGACATAAAGACAATAGCGTCCATCCACCTGCTGCATTCCCTTAAAGGGTCTCTTCGATTAGTGGTCGAGTCTTCTCATACTTAATGGAGAAATTGATCTAAGCCCAGGGCCTCAAAAATCTGATATAGAAAGAAACAGACAAGTGACACTTTCCTCGACTGGTGATTTCTTATTGCCTACATCAGAAGACAGTGACATGGAGGTCAGCAATCGTGACATACAATTGTCATAGTGTACAGTACATTACAGATGATTGATAGTTTTTAATTTTTCTTATCTTTGTAAGTAAATAAGGTGTACATTTGTTTTCAGTAGAGCATATAGTCATCAAAATTAATATATTAAAGTTCCTAATTTATTTATTTTTTAAAAGAAAAAAAAAAGATGTTGAGATTAACGTTTCGCAGATGGTGAAGACATTTCAATCAAGTTAATATTTTATCAGAATAATATCATGTGGGAATTTCAATTCTTGTTTTCAATTCTCTGTTAATGTCCCAGATTATTGATGATACACTAAATACGATGACGGGTTGACTTACAATGTATTACTTAATATCATGCTACTAGATTCTTTCATATACTATTTTATTCCAACAATATCCCTTTACGTAGTATTTCATTTTTTGTATACAAAGAGTTGATGTTGAAATTTGAGATATGTGTTTTGTAGCAAATAAAATGAACATACTTTAATAACACAGTTCTGCTTTTACACCGTTCTCATGTTCTAAATTCTAATTTATGCCTATATAGTACATTAGTGATACGATAAATACAGAAGAAGCGTACATAGTAATTTGAATCATTTCACATGAAATATTTTGCTGAGAGGTGCCCTTTTTTCATTCCATTCCCATTATAATGCTCTAACTATACCAATAAGTGGCATTATACTTCTATACATACTTTAATCATTTCACATGAAGAGTTTCAATAAAGTTTCTCATTTGAAAATTCCTCTATTACATGTGGTGTGTAATGTATTCTATTACATTCACTGTACTGTTCTAAGTATACCAATATATGGCAATATACTTTTCTATACATACTAATAATTGACAGTCATATTTACAGTCGCTTACTACGTTTTTGTTAAACTTTCCGAAAAGAATAAAAGTCAAATACAGTTAAACCTGTGAATTAATTAGTCAATTAGCATTCTCAGGTACATTACGGTCTGTGATTGTGTATAAAAAATGATATGGTTAAAAGGTAAGATAGCATTTCGCAAACACTATGACATTAACACCAGTACTTCACTACATAATATCCATTTGAATGCTAGTGGAATTTTTTTCTCCCGATTTTGATAGTTCCAAAACGTGCAATTTTTGACATTTAAATGATGACGTCATCACCAAATTTTGCATACTGAAAACAATTTCACTAGCATTCAAATGGATATTATGTAGTGAAGGACTAGTGTTAATTTCATAGCGTTTGGGAGATGTCAACTTACCTTTTAACCATATCATTTTTTATACACAATCACAGACCGTAATGTACCCGAGTTTTATGAAATTGCGTTCAAGTTGTTGTTTATTTACAGTTTATAACGACCCTTTTACCACCTGTTTATCTAATAATTTCATCTCTCTCTCTCTCTCTCTCTCTCTCTCTCTCTCTCTCTCTCTCTCTCTCTCTCTCTCTCTCTCTCTCTCTCTCTCTCTCTCTCTCTCTCTCTCTCTCTCTCTCTCTCTCTCCTTTTGTGACGAATGGTGTTCCACTCATTCCCTGTATCTAGCCGGTAAGTTTGCATATGATTATTATGGAGTATACTACTTATGCATAATCAATAAGTCATATTTCTAGACTTAAAATTGTCTCATTGTATAGTACACTACATATAATTTACAGGTGTTTTTCAATATTTCTTGTCTTTGTAAGTAAAAGTGTATATTTGTCTTCAGTGGAGATTATAGTCACCAAATACATATTAATGTTCTTAAATTATATCAATGTTTTGAGATTAACGTTTCACAGATGATGAAGACACTTCAATCAAGTTAATCTGTTATCACAAAAATACAATATCATGTGGGAATTTCAATTCTTGTCTCGTTTAATGTCTCATATTATTGATGATACACTAAATACGATGACGGGGCGCCATATTACTTAATATCATGCTACTAGATTATTTCATATACTATTTTATTCCAAAAATATCCCTTTTACGTTCTATCTAAAAATTATTATATGTTACACTGTATACTAAAAGATTATATTGATATTGAAAATTTGAGATTAGGGTTTTGTAGAAAAGGAAATCAACATTAATTATACCGTTCTGTTTTACACCGTTCTTAGGTTCTAAATTCTAATTTATGCTTATATAGTGCATTAGTGATTCAATAAATACAGAGGATGCCTTCATAGTAATTTTAATAGTTTCACATGAAGAGTTTCAATAAGATTTCTCATTTGAAAATTCCTCTATTACATGTTGTGTCTAATGTATTCTATTACATTCACTGTAATGTTCTAAGTATACCAATATATGGCAATGTACTTTTCTATACATACTAATAAATGACAGTCATATTGTTATCTTACAGCAAGGTATTTACAGTCATCCTTTGCTATGTTTTTGTTTCTGTCTGTCTGTCTGTCTGTCTGTCTGTCTGTCTGTCTGTCTGTCTGTCTGTCTTACTGTCTGTCTGTCTGTCTGTCTGTTTGCATCTATGATGGAATTATCCTTTATACTACGAAAAGTACGAGGAGTATAAAAAGTTAAACAACTGAATTAATTAGTCAATTAGCCTTTTATAAAATTTTGATTATCGTGTTCTTGTTGTTTGTTTTCCGTTTATAACGATCCTTTTGCCACCTGTTTATATAATAATTTCATCTTATTCTCTTTTAATGTCATAATTTATTGATGATACACTAACTACGATGACGGGTTGGCATATTACTTAATATCATGCTGCTAGATTATTTCATATACTATTTTATTCCAATAATATCACTTTTACTTTGTATATCACACGTGTTACACTTTACTTCGTATACCAAGAGACGACATTGATACTTTAAGAATTTGAAATTTGGGTTTTGTAGAAAATGAAATGAACATACTTTAATTACGCCGTTCTGGTTTTACATCGTTTTCAGGTTGTAAATTCCGTCTCATGCTTATATGGTACATTAGTGATACGATAAATACAGAGGACGCGTACATATTTGAATAGTTTCACATGAAGAGTTCCAATACGATTGCTTATTCGACTTTTCTATACATACTAATAAATGACAATCATATTTCCAGCCGCTTACTACGTTTTTGTTTATCTTTCCGAAAAGAATAAATGTGAAATAAAGTTAAACCCGTGAGTTATTTTAGTCAATTAGCATTTTGTAATATTGTAATTATTGTGTTCAAGTTAGTGTTTATTTACCGTTTATAATGATCCTTTTACCACCTGTTTAACTAATAATTTCATATCTCTATCTCTCTCTCCCTCTCTCTCATGAACTATTTATTGTGTACCGTATTACTCATTCACTGTATCCAGACGGTAAGTTTACTTCATATTCCCCAACACATTTCTACTATATTTTTACGTTGATGATGTTCTGAATTTTTTAATCGAACATAGTTATGATGTGTTAAAAAGTGACACCTGTAGGAATTGAACCCAAGTCCCCTAAACACTGGTCAGAGTGCTCTAACCAGCTGAGCTAACGTGCCAACTGGTAGATAACGTGAATTTATCCTGATGTGCACTTTCTTTCCCCGAGGTGGTGAGAAGTCAACTCATTTTTTAAAGCTTATGCCTTTCAACCTAAGGATCTAAATATATTCCAGGTCTCCCTGCCTAATGGTGGCCAATTTAGGAATCAGTGATTAAAGCAATGAGGATCGTAAAATTAATATAATACATGGCTTTTTAAATAGTTTTGGTGTTTGCAAACCCATAATTATCTTCATCACAAACGGTTGATACAACCAATTTGAAAAGTTTAAAGTCTGGTTTAAAACTAGAAGCACGTGTGAATTGTTGCTTCTTATCTTTCTCTCTATGATCTATTAGTGATGCAATAAATATGAGGGATATGTTTATATTTTGAAATCAATTCTTATGAAAATATTTATATTACATGTTCTATGTAATACATCCAACTGTATACTTTTCTATAAATACTAACAAATGAGTCATATCCTCATTCTTAGAGTACAGCAGAAAATTTATATAATTAACATATAATTAACACATCAGTTAGGAATTACAGTTTGTGTCTACCACTAACTAATTCTGTCTCTCACTGTCTCTTCCCCATATCTCTCTGTGTACGTCTCTCGCTGTTTCTCTCAATCTACTTGTTGGTTTGTGTATCTGTATGATTGATTTGCCCATTTAAGTGGGAAGAGATCTGGAAGGTAAGTTTAGACAAATATGCTGCGATCTAAAGTGTAAATTACTCTTTGAAAATCTAAATTTTCTAATAAAAGTATTTCATATGCAACACAAGATTTTCACTGTAGCTTTGAAAACTTAGCGAAACAGATTGAGGTTTGTTTCAGTCACTCAATTAGTAAATTAACACTGCTTAAAATATTGGTGAGTTTTATGATTCCATTATATAATCTGTAAGTGTCGCTCACTTTGCTGTTTGTTTAAATATTAAGCTTATATCTCACTATGTCTGTGTGTCTCTATTTTTCAGGACGAAAATACCAAACACGTGAGTATAATGATGATATATCAGTAGAGTATTACAAAAAAGTAGACATCAAAGACTAATTAGTTTATGAAGTTTCCAAAAAAAGTATAATACAAAGCGAGTGAATCTATCAAATACTAAAATAATCAATTACTTTGGTTGTTTTGAATTATTTGTATGTTATTTATTATTCATACAATTATGGTCAACTAGTAGGTAGTCGTATTAATCATCTTTTGATCTCATTTATCGTGATTACATATTATTAAAGTCAACACATTTTCTTTGTCCGGTAATCATACAAAAACTATAATCAAATCGTAGATCGATTATGTGTGTCCAGGTATTTAAAGAGACGCCTCAAATAGGCAAAATCATAATCCTACAAGCTAAAAATCCCTAGCTATGTTTATATCTACAATAAAAAGGACCTTCAACGTGCAGCTGAATTTCCAGACACGAAGAAAAAGTTGTATCGTGGTCGAATTATGCTAGTTGGAGCTTTTGGTGCTGGAAAGACATCAACGAAGAGAAGCCTTTTAAAAGAAGTTTTTAAGAGTGAACATTTCAGTACAGATGGAGCTGATGTTTATGAAATTGACATAACGGAATGGGTTATAAAAGGTGTGTGAGTAATATAAGCGAAGTTTATAATATTATAATTAGCTCATTATTATTCATGATGTCATGTTAGTCACGTGATCAAGTGACAGTTTTTGAAAGAAATTGGGATGTGAAGTGTTAGTTTTTTTTCTAGCTATTCAATAATATGTTATTATGACGACTCGAATGACAAGAAGTCGGTGTGGAAGGGGGTCGAAATTATTACGATCTGCTACATCAACCAAAAACAAGAGTGAAATTGAGACCGAACGGAAGGTTCGCCAGAGATGACTTTGAACTTAGTGAGGACATGTGTCTTGCCTTGTACCTAACGGCTTCACTAGTTTCCGAACACAGAAAGCAATACATGCAGGAGCAGGATCTTCGAATTCATAGTCTTATTCGTTCCTATACCATAATCTCAATATCGGGTAAAAGATAACAACTATCACTTAAATAATTGATGTAATTAATCCAAGCTAATATATGTCGACGTGATTCTCACTTAATTACTTTGTGAACAATTTGGCGAAAAATACAGGATAATTGACCAAATGAAAATAATAAATAACACTACAGTGTGAAATGTTAGTGATAACACTATTTAATTTGATTTCAAGGTCAGACTATTGTTTTAATCCAATGTTGTTCGGTTATGGCGTCATAATATAACAACTATTGATTTCCAATAGTTATAACACACAAGCAGTTGATGGTTTTTGGCATTGAGCTTTCGAACTGCCTTGCTCGACGAGCCTCATCGGAATGACAAATTCCACAGTTACAGTTGACCACTAGGTGGCGGTATGATCAGCAGATTATAGATGTTAGGTAGTTCAGTGATATCTACAATCGGGTGATCATACCGTATCGCCGCTTAGTGCTGAGCTGTAGCTATGAAATTTGTCATTCTCATGATGATCGTTGACGACAGATCATCAGCTCATTATGCTAAAATATTTGAACTGCTTATGCTTTATAACCTTTGTAAAATCATTTGATCTACCAAGCTGATGAACATTTCTAATCACAACACTGTCCTTATATTAACACGTTATTCACATATGGTCATTTATTTAGTTTTTCAAAGATTAACGAATGGCATGGAAAGTAATTGGCATCATTGTAAATAAGTACGATATAGTATATGTACATCTAGGACTTATGGTATAAATTGCTCTAGTGTACACAGGGACGGCCAATTTTGAAATTATTTTATCGTATTGAGACATTGGCGATAGAAATATTCCAATGTCTGTGACACAATTCTGACGGTGTCTTTTCCAAGATATGTTTTACAATAATTGTCTCTACTGAATTCAACTAACAAATGCTGCAAACAACCTGTTGAGTCTTCTCTGACATTAAAACATTCTTTCCATGTAATCCTTAGTGAAAATAGTGTTTAAGACATGTATGGAAACTAGAATACATCATATTATTGGGTCTGATAACTGTCAAATATACGCCAAAATCAAATCTGTATTAATTTAGGTAGCAGTGGGTATCAATGTTGTTTGGAACAATTGATAGAAGAAACGTAAAATGTGATAAGGTTATCTACTTATTAGGGATGAATTATTTATATTGTAACTCAAGCATAAAAACAATATTTAAAAGAGGGAGACGAGAAATTAAATGCCACCCATATACACGGCAAGGCCAAACCTTATAGTTCGTGGACCCGAAGTGATTGCCGTTTTCTCTTTCTTGTTCATCACTCTCCAATGAACAAAAATACATATGTCGGAGATGTTGGGAGGGTGAATGGTATGGTAACCCTCTCTGGCCCGTTGACTATCATAGTTATTGAATAATATCCATATGTGACAAATTCTTAATCTTGAGTACTGTTAGTTACGTTAATTTTTTCTGTATATCCAGTACATCATCAGACAACAACGTAAAACACTTAATTATCATTGTTAAACAATATTTTATGTTATAAAAATTGATATGAGTTATGACATTGACAGATAAACAGCAAGTATGTATATATGTGTTAAATTTTAACCACACAATAGGGAACTTGCAATCCAGACTGAGCATGTTCAGACACAAAGGACTATCATGGGATTATCTAATAAAGAAATGGTTATCGTAATACCTAATCTGGAGCTATTGATAAAATTAACCTCCCACAATTGTCAGGGTGACTCTGAACTGATTATTTGTGGTTACAAACAATGTATCAGCATTGTTTACAATACTGATTGATTAGTATTTATTATCACATTTCCCATGATGCAACATTCAAGATGGTGGGTTTGCAAGTTCCCTATTATGCACATTTGAACACTACAAAGCCCCTTTCAAGCATTTACACAACTTCATACTTTATATCTTGACTAAGAATCGAAGACTGATCATTACAGAGGAGAACGTTTGATCGATGAAACGAGACAGTTGATGGAAGACACTCTTTTGTTTGGAATGAAGAAACAAGAATATCAGAAAACACCTGTCAAACCTACAACAACATTTCGTAAACGTACAGACATTATTGGTGACTTGAAGACGGATGATGAGAAACAGTCCCCATCTCGCAACACTGAACGTAGATTTCGTGAACGCATACAGACACGTCTACGCGAGGTTAAAGACGTTGATAAACCTGACCTATACTTCAGTCTATGGGACTCTGCAGGACAGAGTTTATACTATACAACACATCAGGTATTTCTACTTATATCTTCATCACAATGTTTGCCGACATCTCAATATCTTGATAAGGGTGTGTTGAAGACTAAGTTACAAATCCTTAGGCAAACGAAATATTAAACAAAACATTGTTATAGAAGAAGGGAAGTTTTCTTTACAGTACTTTAAGGTACTAGTTAATATATTACAGCTGTTTAATGACAAACTCTTTGTATTCATACATGATAATTCATAACAACATCACGGCAATGATGTCGATGGGCTCATACACGTCTGTTTCACAGTAAAGTGGTAACATGTTATAGTTTGACATTCAGTATTATTTGGCATTTAATAAGGCTATGGTCGAATATATTATTTTATTTCTATGTGTGCACTTGTACATATTAGAATTTAGTAATGATTTGCGCATTTCACTGGATACTGATCTTAAACCAGAAGTAACCATCAACAAATGCAAGAAATCGACGGAGATTTACAGTATTCTATTTCATAAATTCTAGAGGACGACTGGTGACGTAAATATACTAAACATGTTATTTCACAATTCAATTTTAAAATACTAAAAATACTATTCTATCATCTTTCATGTAGTTTTATATTAATCAATAGCAAACATTTATGAAATTATATTAATCGGAAAACCATTGTTATTCACAACACAACTCGACTTTTTACTCCATGCCATAGGTATTCCTGACAAGTCGAGTCATCTACATACTTGTAACGGATCTCACAAAAACCCTGGATGAAATCCTATCAAGCAAAGCTGAAGGACCATGGAGAGATGAATGGAGTGTCAAAGGTCGGTTATCAAAATATGCACGTAAATCACTTGATAATATCAAATATGGACATTAACGATCGTGATAGATTTGCGACTGCGTGGTTGAGTCGATTTCCTAATACTAGCTATGCAATATCAATGTATGTATGTATGTATGTATGTATGTATGTATGTATGTATGTATGTATGTATTCACTTATTTATGTATGTATGTATGTGTGCGCGCGCGTGCGTGTGTGTGCCTGTAAGTACGTACGTATGTATGTATATGTGTGTCTCTCTGTGTGTTATCGGTGTATTCTGACAAGCGGAAACAGATAAACTGATTAATGGATAAATGAAAATGATTAGTCAGACAGCTAAAACAGTTGTGCCTAGAACATAGTTTTCATGCATTTTCAGATTTCCTCTCCTTCTGGATGAATTCCATTCATGCCCATGCAAGACCCGGTGATTCCCCTTCAAGTGGAGCACAGGCAGCAAGGTATTCTGTTACAGCGCCACCAGTTATCATAGTTGGAACAAAGAAAGATCTACTTGATAAGGTCGGTTGGCTACATAGTTTTTGATCTTAGGTTTTAAAGAAGTTTTGATCCGGATAAAATATAAAACTGCAATCAGGGATTCTACAACAGGCGCAGATTGCATTGACCAAACACAAATGTCTATTATATTGTTGATGACGTGTAAAATAAGTGATTGTTTTTTATACGATTTGAAATATCACTCTCTTGGGTAAAACTTGCATTCCACTGCTCATTAATTTCATTTCAAAAAAATATTCATCTACACTCCATAAGTAAAGTCCTTACCAAATACCAATATAATTGGTCTGGCGGTTTTTGACTTTAAGTGGTTCACCCCCCCCCCCCCCCTCGCCAACCAACACAGAAACACACACACACACACTTATATATACACACATATATATTCATACACACCGACATTTCACCATGCCCATAGCACTACTGAACCTCAGGTCAGTTATCATCAAATCGTTTATAAAATGGATATATTTTCTTTGCCATAAAATTGACTAAAGTATTTGGATTAAAGGTTACAAAGTTGTAATACATGGACCCTAGATGTGTAATTTGTGTACACTATACATATATTTCGGTATATCATTTTTTCAGGGTCGTAATAGAGAACAATTGGCAGAGGAACGACTACGAGACATCAAAGACTACATACGTAAACACTGTGTAGCTGCTAGTGAGCATCTTGATGGCATGATTGCCATTGACAACAAATCGAGAGAGGGAGACACACCGTCCGATCCGAAGATCGAAGAACTCCGTCAACGGATTAAATCGCTAGCCGAGGAATATTTCTTCCTTGGCGAAGTACCTGTAAAGTGGATTCACCTTGAACTCACATTCAGAAAGATGAATCAGCAGGTATTAAAGCTAAATGAGGTTTACGAAATTGGAAAGAGAATAAATATGAAACGCGAAGATGTAGATAAGGCTTTGGAGTTTTACCACAGTGTGGGCGAGATCGTACATTATGTTGCTGAGCCAGAGCTTAAGGATACGGTTATCCTAGATGTCGGATGGTTAGTCAACCTATTCAAGTTGGTTATTACCCAAGAACTACCGACCTTGAGTTTACCACCCAAACTTCACAACATGGTTGATGAAGTGTCTAAGGAAGGGCGCTTAGGTGAGGGTCTACTGGATCACATACTCGAAGAGAAAGGTCGTATACAGGACAAGCAAATTGTCCTGAAGATAATGGAAAAGTTTGACATCCTGTGTTATGTACCTTGCCCAAAACGTGCTGGTCCTCAGTCGAATGTCTATTATCTGCCGTCCCTTCTCACAAGAGGTAAAGACGAGAAAGGCGACATCATTTGTCCTACAGATAGTATAGCTTGTTGCCCTATCTACTTCCATTTCCCTGGCAATTTCCTACCCGAGGGGCTGTATTACAAATTGGTCGTGAGATGCTCAAGGAAATTGCAACAGAATCCAGTGTTGGTGAAACATCGATCTCGTATACCAATAAACAACGAAAGGGGTGTTCAAGTCACTCTTTGCAAAAGGAGTTCTGATATTGAGATGAGAGTACTTAAAATCTCACTGGGAGGAAATCAACCAACAGAGCTGAACCCCAAGTTGGTGACAAACGTCAGGGAAACGGTAGAGGCAGAACTGACAGCGCTGATCAAAACCTATTGTCCTGGTTTATCTTATCGTGCCTGCCTGAAATGTCCTTGTAAGCATCATGAGCCAGGTAAATTGTTGGTAGATATTGACGACGTTGATGATAGATGCGTTGCCATCGACACGTCATCTCGTACTCTTCTAGCGAAAGGCCGAGTCATCTGTAGTAGAAGCCAAATCCCGTTTGAAGAACCAGGTTTATTGTTATGGTATTCAACATGTAAGTATTATTATCACAGACATTTTACATTGTTGTGGAAATTGGTCGTTGCGTTTCTCAAAACAATATATTAATGTCCCCAGTACGAGTTATAGACTACGATGTGCATATGGCAAACACATCTAGAGTGTGTAATACATACATACATACATACATACATACATACATACATACATACGTACGTACGTACGTACGTACGTACGTACGTACATACATACATACATACATACATACATAATCAAAGTGAGTTGGTTGGAACTTGAGGTGCTAATAAGTTGTAACTCCGAGTTTCACGCTCACAATGCGTTCATCAGACAACTGTCAGCTACTCGTTGTGTTACTGTATTTATATGTGTAAGGTGTGAAAGAATTTATTGGCAGTTAATTGTGTATTGTTTCTATGCATACAAGGGGTCCTCAGATTTGTCAGGTGATGTTACTTTTGAAGTTCGCTATGTAGAACTTGTTTTCGTGTCGGCACTTTGAGATGAGTTCAGATTTTTTGTTGAGAAGTGTTTGTTTGTCGGCGTTGAGGATGCAGAGTTTTTCAGTTAGGCAGAGGTCGCATCGTTTGGTTTCGTTACTGTATGGGCGTGCTCTCTGTGATATAGACCAGTCTACTTTGAACGTTTTTTTATTTCTTTTCAGCTGCCAGATGTATTTCGAAAGTTCAGTGCTGTTTGCGTATTTTTCGTGTCTGAAGGTTAGGTTGTGGTTATTGTACAATGAATACAATGAAATAATTAATACAATGAAAGTCAGTTACAGCTGCATGCCAAACGTCGCCAACATCATCAAAACACATAACAACAAAATCGCGAACAACAATACAACGACCAAAGAGAAATCCTGCAACTGCCGAAATAAAAGTACATGCCCCCTACAGGAAAGCTGCCTGACCACCAGTATAATCTACAACGCAGAAGTAAAAAGAGAGGAATGCAACCAACCCCCCAAACTGTACATCGGCCTGACTGAACATGCCTTCAAACAAAGATACAATAACCACAACCTAACCTTCAGACACGAAAAATACGCAAATTAACTGCCAATAAATTCTTTCACACCTTACACATATAAATACAGTAACACAACGAGTAGCTGACAGTTGTCTGATGAACGCATTGAGCGTGAAACTCGGAGTTACAACTTAGCACCTCAAGTTCCAACCAACTCACTTTGATTATTCCCGCCCTGCTTACCCAAGCATCGAGCACTCTATATTCTACGAGTTTGATACTATTTACATACATACATACATACATACATACATACATACATACATACATACATACATACATACATACAAATATTATATAAAGGTGCATTAACTCTTTGTATTTCATCACTGTCAACTGTGTGTAAAAACGATTTAAGTCTTCGACTAATTCCCACCCAGATGGCTTTTCAAGAAAGCTAAATAAATGTATAGCTCTCTCTACTCCTACCGTTTAACTCTCATTACCTTACAGATGTTGACTGGAAGAAAATTAGTCGAGATAGGTAAGTGAAAGTTTACAGTATTTCATATTTGTTATTATTCAAGAATCGTAGACCATTGTCTTTTCCATTACTTAAGAAGATACATTTGAATGAACCAAATGGAATTGCATTAAATACTTTATGTTAATGTAGCATGTAATTCTATTGATGGAATTACGTAAGACTTTTACTGAAAGTTTAGATTTGTTGCGATTTTTCTTTATATAATACTATTTGACCATTTTAGATGTTCTTTATGGTTTTCTAAATATTGCCAAACATAAATATCGATGCATACATTCCGATAAATGAGAGAGCAATTTACTATGCATTCTCAGTTTTCACACTGCGCATGCACAGGAAGCACCATATTAAATATTCTAGTCTAGTCTAGTCTAGTTTAGCCCTTCCCTAAAAATGAACATAACAAAGGTGATATATGAAAACAGAAATGGAGATTAAATATTTAAGTCTACGTTTATTTCTGTTGACTGTACCTTTTACTATTGTCCTAAATGTTCTCTTATCTCTCATTCTCACTTCCCAGAATGTCTGCAATGGTAAAGATACGTCAGTTAAGTAGCCTTTATCTACAGTTGTGTCAAGAACTGGGTCAAGACGATGAGAAGAAATTAAGAGGGTTTCTCTATGGTGGTCCTATTCCTAAACGTGAATTGCAAAACCTCAAGGACCCTGTTGATATATTCCAACGTCTTGAAGAGAAAGGGGTGATAAGCAGAGATAACTTACAATATCTCAAGGATCTGCTAATAGCTATCGAAAGACGACCATTGGTTGACATGGTTAACCAGTGCAGGTCAGGTCAACATCACATAATATGTATGGGTTAAATATATAATACTGTTAGGAGTTTGTTAGTACTGAACACATTAGTATTTAGAGTACCATTTGTTTAGTCTTTCAAGTATTTTGCTGCCAGTAATATATAACAACTGAATATGTATGTCAGTAAAAGCTGATATTTAGTCATAAATGTCTTATAGTGATTGATTGTTACTTCACTAACATCTGTGAATATTGTCTGAATGTATTGAATAGGTATCAGTACTTACAATGAATTCCAATCAAATGATTAAACATGTATAATTATGACCAATATGGTTAAAAGCAATGTAACCATTATTAGTAATGAATTGTCTTGTTCATTTTGTAGGTTCAAATAACGAGGCATTATTACATTGCACATCTTGAAAGAAACCTACTGGTATCTGAGACGTCTTACTGCATGCAGGGATGTGTTTAATAGGACACCGTTCACAGAGAATTAATGGGGTTCAGTCCATATATGGACATATTGTCTACTGTATACGACACAATGTAAATGAAGTGTCAACGAACACATCACTGAACATTTCATTGTAATTTGTTATTACTAATCATGATTTGGTAACACTATTGTTTATGAATGCACCTTTCGATATATTCCGATGTCTTTACCAAAGAGAGAAAGGAGGGAAACCGAATGACCACAGTTTACAAAATCTGAAATCAATAACGATAAAAACGGAGTGACATCGATATAACCATACTAGATAGTGTTAGAACTGACGTAGTTAGATTTGTAAGATAATTACAGCAAATACATATAGTGTAGCAAATAAACTAGAACATATATCTTTGTAACATCATTTAGTTAATACTATATCCAGTGTATTGTTACATGGAATTTAAGGATATACATGTATAACTAATACAATATAGACATGGGTTTTAAACTTCTCAATATCTTCTTAAAACTTTGTGAACTTACTGTTTCTTCCTCAATAAATTAGTCAACTAGTAAGTGGAATTTTAATACAGAGTATAAACCTTCATTTAAGTTCCTCAAAATTATGTAGCATGTAGATCAACCTATATTGTCTAGTAAAATGAAAACATATTACTGAAAAGTGTCAGAAAAAAAGTGTTTAAATTCTATACATGTCGACATTCAAGAAGAGTTGTAGAAGCTTATTTTAGAAATGTGTTTTTTTTTAAAGTAATCTCACAAGAATTTGGCAGGATATTTGTAATAACTATACTTATAACAGTTTACTTGCAAAGTGTTTTACTGTAATTATACTTTGCAGAAAGTTGATTTGCATTATCTTTGATGATGTGTACGCAAAACAAACCCGAATCTACAAACTATGAAATGCAAAATATTAATCCAATGTAAGTATTATACACAGGCTGTTGTCCTGGACTATGTTTAGTAATTGACAGTCTAGAAACTGTTGTGAATTCCATTCTAAATTCAGTTCATAGAGATTTGTTTGGTTTTGGTTGTATTTTTAAATCTTTCACTTTAGATGGTTATCATATTGTAGACAATAATTGTTGTTTAATGCTAAACTTACATTCACTTGTTATTTTTATTTTCTTCCAATCAAGTTTATTAAAGTGGCCATATGGATTAGGATTGAGTGTTTATTTTGGATTTTTAATTTATAAAACAATTTTATCGTGGCGTCCGACTTGAAAAATCAGAATGAAACAACAGACAGTGCCGAGTCTGTGTTTGTAACTCAATACATTGCAAAGAGCTAAAACAAATTGTGTAAAACGTTTGTTACTGTACGTACAATAACAAAGATTTTACGCATTTAGCAGTCGTTTGCAGTTTATTGAGTTACAAACAAGGACTTGGCATATGTTGTTCCACATTAATGTTTCAAGTAGAACGCCATGATAGAATTTTAAATTAAATTTTAAATTAAAAACCCAAATAACTACCTAATCCTCATCCATTGGCCACTTTAATCCTAATAAATGAGGTATTAACGAATTCTTGATATTTGTTTGAGTAAATTAGCCTAGAATCCAGTCATGTGGTGATTCTCTCTCCCTTTTCTTCTACCACGCCAGACATTTTGCTGTGTAACGGTATAGTGGTATATTCAAACGTAAACTTAGATTAAGATTCCTGCAATGACGTTGACTGTGATAGTCGTGTTTACATTGTACAGTTCAATCCTCCGAGTTGGTTCTTATCACGTTGTTATATATATGTTATCGACGTCACTATCTCACAGCGGGAAGAATTAACTTGAAAACCCAATAAGAATCCGAGTTTGTTTTCAGATCACATGATCTGGCCGTAACTTTAGCAATAGGACGTTAGTAAAATACAAATGTACCAGGCGAGGTGAGAGAAAAGCGACAGAAAATTGCGATACGACATGATTCCAGGCTCTAGTAAATTAGTTTACCATTTTATCTTTCTGGTTGGGTTTTAAAGGTTTATTTTTGGTAGGAAGATAGCAATAAAAGAGACAGTGTGTGTGAAATTGTTATTCTTGTTTGTCCATGAATCCTTTAACCATAGAAGCTAAAATTTGTATATTTGATGACATTTTGTAACATCAGAGGGTTTTACAATTACACCAGGTGCATACATTGGATTGTCTCATAAGACAAATGTAGACCACATCACATCTTTCAAGCCAATGGAATTCAAATATATGCATGCATGTACATGTATCACTTCATTCTCAGGTTGTACCAGTCACAAACTAGCATCCTCAAAATTAGTCTAAATATAGCTACGCATGCTAGATAAACGTGTTTTACGTGTCGCGTGATATATTGCTTATGGATGTGTGTGTGTGTGTGTGTATGTATGTGTGTGCGTGTGTGTGTGTATGTATGTATGTATGTATGTATGTATGTGTGTGTGTGTGTGTGTGTGTGTGTGTGCGCGCGCACACACACACAACTGAAAGTCAGACACTGATGACCGGCCGATTGTACATGTATTGCTATTGCTGTGGATATACCTTAGGGTGTCTAACAGGAATCAAACACTACCTTGCTGATTGGTCTGAAATTTGATGGAATATTGTAAAGATATGTAGCTGTAACAGGGATATACAAATTAAGTCTAACACGTGTCTGTTTGGTCAAAAATCATGAATTTCACAACTATTCTGCAGATTTAGCTGAAATTTGGTTGATATGTTTCGACAGCTGTGTATAGATGAAGATTTATTCAGGGTTGGACTTGTTAGCCTTCATAATATCACTCTGACAACGCTGGTATCAACACGTCAATACTTCTAGTATAGTAGCAGAGGTCATAAAAGGTCAAAATATCCCAATTAATTTGTTTGACCCTTTGTATACAATTATGTAGACAAGGTAGATTTAAGTATAACTGTACGGAAGTTGAGCTACGTCATAGTTAGTTTTAAGGTCTATGTATTAAATGAAAAGTGTAATAGTACCGATGTTAACAACATTATATTAACGATCACGCTTTGTAATAAACTGTAATATATGCTCGACAGGTTGACCGATGTGTGAGGGCGCCCTGTCACGGCGTACCTTCATGTTACAGACTGGCTTTGTAGAGACTTGTTTTGTAAGAATAAAACTTCAAATCAAGCCAAGGATAAATATTCACGGCAAAAGAATATTTATACTTCTACGATGGTTTACGATGTCATAGTAACAATACAATGATTTTACAGGCAATTGATATCCTCTACTGTTATTGAAGTATTGGTTTAGGGGTTTTCGAGTAAATTCCTTGAAATATACAGTTTGTTCAGATTGTATAACAACTGCATAGTAATATTTTCACACATACATCTGTATTATCGATAATGACATTATATCGCTAAACGTTGTTTGGATACATCGTCACAAACCACGGCCTATTTTACGGCGCCGTTGTTAAAAGTCAAGGAGCCGTCTCACTGAAGTGTAGCGAAAGAACTAACAGCCCTGGTTTGCGAGAATGTTGGGATACACTATGATGAGAACGTTTCGGCGAAGTTTCTTATGTGTCTGTGAAAGAATCTACGTCATCACTGTTACTTTATCATCTGAAGTCAATTATTACATTCTCACAAAGCCAGAGCACACATTTCTACTGGAGCTAAGGTGTAGTATTCACGCATTCCGTTATTAAAGAAGCATATTCCTGTGTGTGCGGCCGCTAATTTCCACCAGACCTCAGACCACTAGACTGTTCGTTCGTGGTCTTACACGAGACGTACCTAATGTAGCATCATATTTTGGCGCCTAATTCAATTGAGATAAGATTATCGTTACTGATGACCTTTCAGCTTCGTACTTCGTAAACATCATTTTACTTCACAGCTAAATCCGATATGTATTGTTAGCTGTTAATAATCCGGGGAACGTTGAAAATAGTAATCCAGGTATGGCACACAATTGCAACTAAATACGATAACAATCTCCAAGGAGTAACTATATCATTTTTGTTCCCTGTACTAGACGCTATTATTGAATGAGACTAACACCGCGGAACATCATTTTAACTTCACAGGTAAATCCGCTATATTGCCACTTGTTAGTAATCCTGGAAATGTTGAAAACAGTAATCCCGGTACGGAACGTACACAACTACAATATCCAAGGATTAACTTTATCGTAGTGGTCTTACCAGACTGTCTTACTGTAGCATCATATTTTGGCGCCTAATTCAATTGTGATAATATTATCGTTACTGACCTTTCAGCTTCGTACTTCGAAAACATCATTTTACTTCACAGCTAAATCCGATATGTATTGTTAGTTGTTAATAATCCAGGGAACGTTGAAAACAGTAATCCAGGTATGGCACACAACTAAATACAATAACAATCTCCAAGGAGTAACTATATCATTTTGATACAATAAATTAACGATGCAGATAATCCAATGACTGTGTACAGCCTACGTACGTGTGGTACCCTGTACAAGGCACTATTGAATGAGACTAAAACCGCGGAAAGTTTGAATATTTCCCTCTATTTGCATACCAGTTAATTATTACACCAACTGTAACGGTGCCCTTCCGGCCACATTCGAATAATATTTACACAATATTTCCCTCCAAAACTTGAGGTCAGGGAAGTCAATAAGACTCTAGATCTTTCAAGATAACAAGATTGCAATGTCTTGCTACAGTTTGTCTAAATAATAAGTGAAATGAATCGTTTAAATGTACTGCAACTATGGCGCCAATGTTTTGATGTCTACATTTGTAGTCTTCATAGTGGAAAGTTAGTTCATTTCTTCATATGATTTCATAGACAGAATGTACCAAGAAAAGAGCTAAGAACTGAATTCATTCAGTCTTGCAATCTGTATTATGTGCATTTCGTATTGGTGTATTGTGGTTGTATCAAACAAGATCGCGTCTGTGACCTGGGTCTGTGAGCTCTCTACTGGGACCATTTGATTTTGATTTTTTTTTGGGGGGGACAACTTGTCGCAGACTGAGAGAAATGTTACATATCTACTCGATACTGTGGTTTTAATATTGTTTCTGAGAACAAACTGAAAATTTCTATACTATATTTAAACTTAAGTGAGGGCGACCCAACTGTGTGGATGTGTCTCTCATGTTTACTACAGGCAGATTTAAGATTGTCCTAAACGAGAGGACTTTTCAATACGAACGAAGAGGGCGTTACAACAGCCGAGAAAACTGGTAGCAAACAAACAGAAATAAGGTCAGTCGAGGTGACCTTCAGCATGTGTTAGGTACAATTTTACTTTATTTGCTCAAATTCATGAAGAATGTTTGTAGTTCGTCGTGTCGTACGCAACGGTACAAGTCTCACTCCTCAAAAACAACCTTTTGATAAGACAGTTTACGATCTCCTCACACATTTTAGTCGATCATGTCGTGTGACATCGAAAGTGCGACTAAGTCATTCGACATGTTCGGGTTCATCGATTGTTTTCTCCAATGATGGCAAGAACTCAAGCGAACGGAATGGTAAGTTAACTCTAAATATAAAGTCTATCGATATTTTCTCACCTGTTATGGTGTATTTCATCATGCAATTGGTGGTGGGATAGAAGAATTTTGAGTGAACCTCACAGTTTCCTTTGGTTACATTTTTCAGAATGATGAGTGCCCCCCCCCCCCCCCCAATTATGCATGAGTCAATGTCAACCCCCACCCTCCCCACCTCGGGGCATAGTGGGGGATTTGGAAATTAGTCTTATAAAATTTGTAAAATGCCCCACCCCCTGGGGCAAGACATTCTGGAAAATCCCCACCTAAAACAAGTAAAACTCCCAATGGGTGGGGCATTCAGAAATTTTGACTGACGCACAACCACTCTTTTACGTCCGTGAAAATGACTAGGCTAGGGAGGTCAATATGAAGCAATTGCCCCACCCCCTCATGGCAAACACGGTCTAATCCCCCACATTTGTCCCGTATCGCCCAGGTTGGGGTCCAGTGTGTGAACTTAAGGGGAAATGACTACTGGTCAAGGACCAACATGTAGCAAATACTGCTGGTCCTTAAGGAAAACTGCTGGTCCATACTCAATGCAGTTTACGTTCACGACCTGTATCTACCCCCCCCCCCCCCTCCCCATTTACAGATTAAATGATTTTGAACTTTATTACTTTAATATGATACAACATCATATCTTTAGATATAAAAGTAAAAGAGAGTACAACGAATTATTCACTATCCACTATTATTTCATGACATTTCCACTCACAGAGTCAAAAAATAACTTGGAAGTAAATTTTGGATTCACAACCAAGTAATTTCTGACTCTGTGAGAAGAGATTTTCATTTGTAACTATGAACCCAGAGACTATGAATAGTCATTCCCGCATAATCTGTTCCTATAGACTATAGTGGTCTGAGACTGAATGTATTCATTCCACCATATAAATATATATCCATAGATTGTAGATAATATGGGTGAATGAATCATTAAATCTACATTATGTATCTGCAATCTCTAAGAGATCACAGTCATCTCCTTCCTCTCTGTACGATTCACTAAATTCTGAATCACATATCCAAAGTCAGATTCATCGTCTGTGGCCACTGATGTAGCTATCCAACTCTTAGCGAACGTAGACCCACAAATTCACCATAGCAGAAAGTTTTGTCGCACAACTATCCCTCTTAAATCTGTGTATTCACTTTATTTCAATTTCAAATTCCATCCACACAGTGATACGGGGCGGTTTCGTCTTCCTTCAGTCTTTACAAATATGTACTGAAGCCCCCCCCCCCCCCCCCCCCCCCATGAAGCCCTACCCGTATACCCTACCCGTGGTGTATTGAGTATCGTCTCTGTCTGTTTGTGTATGAAATCGGACCATGATGAAGAGAACTATGGCTAAACATGTCTTACAGTCCGAGTTTTTGTTTGACGTGGGGGCGTGATATCGTAACTGTACTGTAATGTGTCATCCACTATGTACCCGTGTTTTGCATGATGCAGTAATTTTCTAGATACAACAATGGCAGCAAAAAATGCAATATTTCTAAGTTTATATGGTGATTACAACATGACAGGACATACATTATCATATGCATCAAATTGAAAGCAATCAGACTACGCATTTTTTAAACTGTTTTTACAAAAAAAAAACTATTGTACTGGAGATATTTAACGGTGTACCTGCCTTCTTTATTAGTTAAAACGCCGTTTTCAGAGTAGTCTATATGTTTGTTTGTTTTGATCATGGCCACACACATGGGGAACTCCGGTAAATTGATCGGGAACCCACTAACATTTACCGGCTTTAATACCAGCCTTTAAAAAACAGTGTCTGTTTCGTCATCTTCTTCGGAAGTTCATTGCCGCCTTCTAAATATCGCCACATACTTTATAAATACAGCGTGAAACTGTCTCAAACACGTTAAAAGTTTCATACACTTCGAACAGTAAACTTTACAACAATGATTAAATGATTACTATATCATGGAATCATGGTGGAAAAAGGCGCATGCGCTGAATGCGTGAAATGAGTCTGAGTGTCTGAGACGTTTCGATTAGTCTAGACACAAATAATTAGAGAAATTCAGCCAATCATGTGTTTGCTAACATAATTTCTTAAAGTAAATACCATATGCTACGTCATATGTAGACATGATATCAACATTGACAACAACACGTAGTGAGCTAGCTCTGTGTCGCCTGACTTGAACGAGATGTCGAGAGTAAAATAGGTAACACAAGATCAGATTCATGTAGGTGAAATTGGATGTATCTTTAAATAAATGTTATTATTTACTCCAAATTTCAATCGGTCATAAGGACCGATAAGTTGTTGTAATTCTGAAAAACTGTCTACAACAGTGCAAGTATCTAACACTTTTAACTGGCATGTTTTGAGGTTATTCATAATATTTCTATCTTCACAGATAATACTATGTTACCAATGAAACATATCCACAGAACATATGCTACAAGGAGGGGAATGCAACCAAGGAAACCCGATAAAGGTAAATTGTATTTATTTTCAAATTGTTTTAGTAAAATTAAACTGTAGTGTTGCAGCTAGCCTTTTGAAAGAGTGGGACTTTCATTTCTCTGGGTCATTATAGTAAGTAAGTAAAGGTTGTTTATTATAGTGACATGTGATATACATTTTACAAATTGGCAATAACAATTTCAGAAAGCAAACACATCACCCAGCCCACCGGGCTTATTAGTCACTACAAAACTGAATTGCTCGTATAAAGCACTTAAAAATAAGGGGTGCAAAGAGGACAGTCATAACAAGTAAAGAAAAGTAACATACGGTACTACATTGTTATATAAAGATCATAATTTTTTCTGGACATTATCAAAAAAAGTACCAGTAGCGTTGTAGCACAACTACAGTTCTTAAAAATATTTACCCACATACATGCTAGATATTTGCTGAATGATTATGCAGTTGCGTATCCAACCCTGTTGTTATCTACAAATAATGTTTGCTATATTCGCGATCACTTGGCTGTTGTTATAGGCGTGGTCATGTTGCTAAACATATTTGCATACGATTTTAGTGTGGGTCAGCTATGACCCGTCACTTCCATAATTGTGGGTCATATAAAAAAAAGGTGTCAAATGACCCCCCCCCCAGCTGCAACACTGAAACTGTTTTAATTAGCTATTGATAAATTTGATCACTTGAATTATGTCACAAGTGATGTTCTACTGGAATGATGATCTTGTGTATTGTTTGAATATTTCAATTATTCACCTTTAGAGTTCCATCAGTACAGAACTCAAACCCAGTGGCAGAACCAGAAGAATAACTCCTATTATATTATAGCATTACCAATTCCAGTGAATTTTGTGACGTCATCGCTGTACATTATTACTGATAATGTACTCCATTATTGGGCATCGCGGCCCCGGAACGAGCATAACAATACAAGCTTATTTGTTCTGTTTCTTCGTACGACTAGGTATTTTTTCGAAATGTATGTTGTTACTTATGATTGTCATTTCCACTGTTTAAAAATACAACGCATTCATGAAACAAGTTTGTCTTCACAGCAGTTCATTGAAGTGTATATGTGTGTGTACGTGTACGTACGTGTGTCGCTATGATTAGTATTCAGCTTCCGGGCCGAACATGGCAGACGATGTTCAGCGCTGTGTATATTATACGTTGTTTTGCGTTTCTCGGTCTACAAATTCACTGGAATTGGCAAAACTATAAAATAATAACAATAATGTATGCCCTCCCAGTCCATAATGGACTCAAGCAAACTTTGCACTCCATAATGGGCTCGGCTGTCGCCTCGCCCATTATGTCGTTCAAAGTTTGCTTTCGTCCATTATGGGCTGGGAGGGCGTACATTATTGTTTAAATAATGCAGATAGTGTCATTGAAACTTAACTATCTTGACTTCACTGAATCAGACTCTATAAGTCAAATTTGCTTTATGTCTTTAGAAATGAGAACACCCGAATGTAAAAGAAAAACTTTTCCTGTTTTTTTAAACCATCCCTAATGTATTTGCTGACTTGTATCATTATGTGTGACAGCTATCAGTCATTATACTCTTTTCCTTTGGTCTACTCAAATAGAAGCTATATAGATTTTTATAAAACTCCAGTATTACAACCCAACATTTCTGTTAACAATGTTTCAAAACTGTAAAACAAAAACCCTGTCATGTGCACATATATTTGTGCATATTTTAATCTTTAATTCAGTATTCAACTAACATCTGTAATACAAATTATAGACTGGTTAAAGAATATTTATATCTAGGGAATTAAAAGACACATTTTACTTCTCATTTTACATAAAAATTCAGTACCACATTAGCATGATGTGTATATCAATTGATAATATGTTTGTTAATAAAAATGGTGAATTTAAACTTTTATTTCCAGTAATTGATGGAGCTTTCAAAGACTTTGATTTGGATCCTACAATGTTTAAACTTGGTTTTGAAGACATAGAAGAACTCAAGGAGTAAGTAGATATCCAATCTCCATACATTTACATGTACTTTGTAATCGGGATGCCATCCTTAGGTAGCTAACAACAACAATTTCATTACTCCAGTGATTCTACCAATGCTCCCATTTCTCTGTTAAAATTAAATACAACTGCCAACATTAGACTGTGGATGTACAGAAGTTGTCACAAACAGGGAAAGTAAAGAAATGAATTGGATTAATAACACTTGGCTCAGTATGTTGGAAGAGCAGAGACTTGTATTACACACTATAGTTTGATAAGAACAGCTTTAAGGCCTCCGTATGTGTACATGAAATGTCAGGGGAACTTGACATTTATTTGTGAACATGATCTATTAAAGTGTTTATGAAACCGTTCTTGTCAAATGATTGAATGTAATACAAGTCTCTGTACATCCAATACATGCTGTTCCAAGTGTTTTTAATCCAATTCAGTTGTTCACTTTCCCTGTTTGTAACAGGTTCCGTTTGTCCACAGTCTGTTGTATAACAATGAGGCTGACAGTACTTTTGTGACACGTTACTTTCTGTACGAATAATATGGTTTACAAGTTTTTCAAAGCATTGTAGTAAACTTTCGAATGTTGAAAAATTTCCTGCCATTTGTGCATCAGCAGGTGAATATTGCTCACATTCATAAACTATTTACATAATTTTGGGTACCGTTGTACAAATTGGAAATACCATTGGAATAGATACCCCACCATTGGTATTTGTAAAGTCAGTGTTAAAGAAATGGTGAAAAATTCTTATAAGTTAACATTTAAAATAAGAACAATTTGGAATTTACAACACTTTTAGAAAATTATGCATTCAAATTTCATGGAGATGTTAACTCCACAGAGAGAGAGAGAGAGAGAGAGAGAGAGAGAGAGAGAGAGAGAGAGAGAGAGAGACAGACAGACAGACAGACAGACAGACAGACAGACAGACAGACAGACAGACAGACAGACAGACAGACAGATAAAAAGGTGCAAGTACAAAAACAGAAAGCCATGATATATGTACAATCTTTATTTTACAGTTTTTTTAAATACAGTTTGTAATTTTGATTATGTATATTACTCCACTCATTACACTGTGTTCTACTTTTCTCTTTCTTCTTTCCAGTGCTGATGAGAAAGTGAAGAAAATATTTTCATTAGAATATGCTAGCAGGGTAAGTCATCTCACAAAGAAATAGGATATACAGTTTATACTATTTCATAATATCATTTACAGTAAATTTCACAATACCATGCAGCTTTACTGTTTAATACAACCACTCAGAAACCAACAAAAAACTGCATATGCCACACTTCAGTAGCAAGATCGCATTTTTTGCTACATTTAGTCTAAATGAAATAAACCATTTAAAATGTATGGCAACTCCATGCAGACATTTGGGCACCAATGTTTTTTTCTTGGTATCAAATACCTGATGAAGTTAGAAAGTGTAAAATGCCCTTTGCAGTGTTCATTTGGTGTCTGTATGTATAGTGGCATGTGTAGTTCATTTCATTTAGACAAAATGTAGCAAGAAACTGTACTCATTCAATCTTACTATCTTAAAGTGCAGCCTGTCTAGTTTGTTATTGTTTTCTGCATGGTTGTATCAAACACAAAAGCTGCTTGGTGCTTTTGTGAAATAGACTAAATATCCTATACTGTGAAACTGGAAATCCAAATACACCTGATCTTTTTTGGGTCATTGTTTTCTTACACTTTTCTGATATTTTGCTGATAAAAATACAACATTTCAAAAACCTTGGATAACAATTATTGTTTTGCAGTATTTATAAAGTGTAAGTTTCAAAAGAGATAACAGAAAAATTGAAGATTATGATGTAAAATTTATATTTGGTAAGAAAATAAAAACCAAAAATAGAGCAAAAGGTGTTCAACTTGCACTTTATTCAATTTCACTGAGTCAGCTCTGCTCTACACTGTACTGTAAAATAAGTCATGTCATGTCACTCTGCCTTCTAAAGTCTTGCTCTTAAATGTGTTAAAAGCTGCCCACTGCAGTGTACATGTACTATTTGTTCACCATAATTGTAATTTTCAGGATATTCTGAATCTCTCAGTTCTTATTTATGAAGATCTTAAAATGACCTGAAAGAGCAGTGTGTTATTTACTGTCATCACTTCTTGTTTTGCCTTTACTACAGCAAGAGGTACAATTCAAGAAAGGTACAATGTTAGTTGACAAAGTCAGAGAAGATGAATTCAAACCTTCACATGAAGCAAAAAGTAAGTGATTTTTACATATACAATCATTATGCATAGAAATATTTATAATTTGTTTAACTTGTCTTAATATGACATTTGTCCATCATTTACATCAAATTGTGGGACATTTCATGTTTGAAGCTAAAACTTGATGTAAATAAGCTATTGGCAGCTACACATACAAAATTGTCATTGATCACCAACATTTTGACAATAGTATTCAATACAAATTAAAGTACTTCTTCATATCATACGTGAGTCATACCACCCAATGACAGGGGTGAACAAATCATTTTGTGAACTGGTGGTCGGACCAGTGCCTTAAAAAATCCAGTGGTCCTGCTGAAAGAATTAGTGCTCCAAGGTCCTGCTAATGTGAAACATTAAATCTTACTAATGAATCTGTATATTAAGACGACTTTTTAACATAGTTATTAACTGTAAGGTACTGGTCTGATGGACCAGACAAGGTAAACTTTGTGTGGTCCACCCAAAAAAAAATCACTAGTCCTGAACCCAGGACCAGTGGATTTGTTCACCCCTTAATGATATATGTGAAGTAATGTGTGCATTTATCAGTTTTGAATATGCATAGTTCTTACTAAAATATGATTATAACATAGAATAGCAGGTACAAGTAATTCTGAACAGTTTGGAGAAAAAAGTTCAGTAGAGAACATGGTGAATTAGGTTTTTGATCTGCCCTGTTTGACATCACATAGTGACAGGTGAAGATTTGTATGTATTTATGTCATAAACCTGGATTTACAATGACTTTTCTGGAATGCTATGCTTATGTTTTTAGGCGACATCTATGATATATTAACAGTAACCTATTTTTCTACAGTTGCAATACTAACAGTAAAGATAAGGACCTTAGCAGAACATATGAAAGAAAATAAGAAGGTAAGTAATCTCTCTCCATAGAATCCCAATTATTCCCAGCATAGGTACACAGTAACTATTTCAAAGTCTGGTACAACATGTATATATACTTGTCATACTGGATTCCTAAGATCTTAATTTTAACAAAATATTCAATTCATATTAATATAGTATAAAACTTTTCAATTTTGAATGCAAACAGTTTTAGTAAGCTGTGTCTACAGCTTTCATCATATATTGTACATTAATACAGCTAATACCAGACAGTTTAACTTGCATAGAATTATTACATTCATAACCAATTTTAACCGTTGATGATGTTAGTCCATACACACTTACCTAACAATGCACACACAGATACATAGTGATACAATACATCTATTATCAGTCATCAGATATTATATTATCCCACCATTTCAGTATTGTGATGCATTTCAGTAGTATAAAGCTTTGTAGGTTCTTTAGAGGGTTACCCTAAGTACATGTAATCCTGAAATGTCAGATATTTTCAACTTTTGTGGACTAAAGACATTTTATCTGAATAAGTTTATGTGTGTTTGAATTTGTGTGCATGTGTTTATCATGATTACAAAAAGGTATCAAAACCGTGTGTCAGTTTGTCTGTCTGTGTCTATCTGTCTATCTGTGTGTATGTGTGTCTGTCTGTCTGTCTGTCTGTGTGTCTGTCTTTGTGTCTGTGTCTGTCTGTCTGTCTGTCTGTGTGTGTGTCTGTCTGTCTGTGTGTCTATGTCTGACTGTGTGTCAGTCTGTCGGTTTGCTTCCACAGTGTGTGTGTGTTACAGAAAACATTACATTGCCATTATATGTTGATGTTGATACCAATGATACATACTTACATGTAAACATTACAGTGATGCTGGTGAAGAATTTTGCAAAAATTGATTAGTGATTACATAATATCATTATACTGATGTCGATAACACTAATTTCAATGATTAGCATAACAATTAAAAATATGCTAATAACTTACATCCTATTGTTTTCAGGATAAAGTGAATAAGAGGAGATTATATATAATGATTGACAGACGAAACCAACTACTGGGTTACCTAAGAAGAAATAACTACGATAGATTTAAATGGCTACTTGAAGAACTAGGGATTCAATACTCGGTACCCCCTATACAGATTATTAGAGTAACAAAACGACAACTAGAGGAGAGATCTGTAACAAGGAAAGCATACTTTGACAGAAAGAAAGCACTTTATGAATATTTCAAACAAAAAATTGATGATGCAGATGCTGAAGAAAAAGAACAGATGGAGATGAAATCATGATGTTTAAAATGAAAACGTTGACTTTTGAGTTTGTTTTGTATTCAGATATTTGATCTACCCTATTTCTTCCACATTTGGTCTGGTCCTATTGTTTGTTTTATTGTGGACTCGTCAATTTGATCAAGTATGGGGGGGGGGGGGTGTTTTAGGAGACTACAAATTTCATTTACAGCCCCAAAATTTCAAACTTTAGGAAGGGACGCTTTTGAAATACTCATCTAAGAGGAAAGGTTTCTAAACACCTTGTGATGTAGTCATTTAAATGTATGTGGTATATCAATCAATAAAACACATTCTTAATTTAATTACTTAATTAATTAATTAATTAATTAATTGAATGGTGTGAGTTGATATGCATTTCAGTGTGTCAGTGTCTTTGGTGATTTGTACAAGTGTGTTTTGCACTATAAAGCATCATAACCAAAGATCAAGAATAGATTACTTAAGTATCATATAAGTGAACTACTTCCACAAATACATACACACAATTTACATGTATAATATATACAGTCAGCAGTATTTGTAAATATGTATTGATTTGAATATTCATACTTATATTGAAATCTTACCAACACAGAGGTTTGCATGCACACACTTAGTTACAAACAAACATACATACAGACAGATAGGCAGGCATTCATGCATACATACATACATACATACATATGTGACCATGGAAAACAGTTGGTCAATATTGCATTTATAGTTTTCTGTATATTAATAGACAATGTATTAAAACTAGTTTAATCTTAGTTGTTAGAGGGCGCTCTTCACAAGTTGGCCTTCAGCCAGAGATGATAAGCGCCATAGTACTCTGTATGTGTTATTGACTTGAGAATATAGTCCGTATGATTGTATCTAAAGCGATCGGTTTGAGCAATGCAAATGGGATCAGAAATTGTATTTTTTGGTCACTGCACATATTCTTTAGACTGGTATCCTTTGTACAACTAGGCATTGCAAGTTTCGGCATAGCAATCTGAGTTGTGATGTAGTGATTTGATTGAAAAGTTTAAAAAGTGATGACTAGACAAGCATGTGATGTTATGATGCAAGGCGCACGGACTGCTGCTGTTCGTGATGGCGAAATTCGTCTAAGAATTGTCGTAATTTGGCATCTTTCGGACGATAGTGCCAGTCAGAAGTGTAATTATAGTGAGAGGAAGGATCAGTAGCTGTATTGAGTGAGTTACGGCTTGATTTTACTCTTCGATGTCAGTTTCATGAAAAGACTGGATGTGATACCAATCAACACGTGTCATGTGATCCGAAGTCTGTAACTGTACAGTGAAGTTGGAAGAGGAAATTAGCCAAGTGTGACGCTGATCCTACAATGACAATTTCTCACAGCTGTAAGTAAGCCGATAGTCTGTGTTGCCAAGTAAAGCCACTGAACCATTAATAACTTTAAAATGCAAGTTTAGTTCCTGTGCGACAGAGCGTTTCTGCATAGGGAAATAGATTGATCAAGTCAGAACAGAACACTTTGAGAGCGGTTAGATTTATAACCGGAACCCTGTAATTTGGATGTACTCTACTTGATCAGTGAACCATTGAGGTACTGAAACTCAATTCCAGCGTGTAGTGTATTTAACCATATATCGCCACTGAGGACGTCAAGTGGGTGGCTATTGGAGGGAGTACAGCGCCACCAGTGTCAAGATAGTTGAAACTTTTGTTTGGGACTTCATAAACCTTTGGGCTGCTACATGTACAGCGTCATTGGATCTTCTTGTGAACCACATGCAGAGACACTGTGATATCCTTGTATACTTTTAAAGAACCAAACTAGTTATCAGAGACTTAGTGTTTCACACTATGATTATTTTCTTGTAGCTTTAAATTATTTTTTGACTGGATAAACGCTCCACATTTTTAGTATTTTATTTTGTCATTAGTCTTAAGTACCTGGTACCATAAGTTTTGTTGATATATACTTTTTTTTGTGAGTTTCCACTTTTTATGGAAGCACCCTTCATCATTTTTTTGGAAACGAGTCTTTCCACTTGTTGGTATTATATAAATATATTTTCATTCAACTTGCTTGTGTGTGTTGTCTATTGCTCTCACCCCGGTGTAAATTGGGTATTACGAAGTCAGCAGTCGAACCACGAACCGAGCCCGTGTGTGTATTCTTATAAATTTCTTTCGTGTAAGTTCCTTTATCCCATGTACTTTTATGAGCGGGCCATAAAAGGGTTACATGAAATGGCGCCCAACGTGGGGCTTGGTTTGATGGTACAGTAAGTTGTGCTGACAAATACTTGTTTGGCAGAACACGGGGTTAGAGTAAAGACAACATTTTGGTTTGCAACGTTGTTGGGGTTTGGAGCTTTGGAGTTGCCTGCTGTTGTATACGGTATTGCATACCTTTAAGTTTGTCCCACCTTTTGTCCTGGACTAGTGTGAGTCAGAGTAAGGTGAGCGTGGCAAGTGTAATTGTGTATGCTTGTTGTCTTGTTTGGAACTATATAGCAACATGTCGGATGACGAGCGAGTCGATGTTGAGGGAGAACCCATTGGTCCTAAGGATATTGCAGCCAGTTGGATTGACATGGAGGAGGGCCATGGTGAATATGTGCCTGCTTACCAGTCGACTATCCGAGAGGGAGCAATCAAGAAAGAAAGGTCACCAAGGGAGAAGAAACGAACAGAGACTGATGAAAGAGATAGACATATGACACAACGCATGGCTCTTATTGAGAAGTTGAAGAGAGAATCAAACGAGTTGGACTTGATTAAACAGGAAGAGGAAGCTATGGATAAGACTGTTCAACAATTGCAGCGTGATATTGCTGAGAAGAGAAGGGCTATTAGTCAACGTGACAGATATCCTACCCCAAAGGTGGTACCCAAGTATGAGTATCCAAGCGATGAAGAATTGAGAGAAGGACAGAAACCAAAGGTGAGTTATTCTTTCGATAACATTCCTCCTTTTTCAGATGATAAGGGGCTTCCAAGAAGTAGCACACCACGAGTAAATGTTGATAGTGATGGGGAAGGGGAGAAGTCTACAAGATATACCACTGTGTATAACCAGCCCAAATTACCAACTTTCTCGGGGGACCCAGATAAGAAAGGGGATGTTGACTTTGAGGTCTGGAAATACGATGTTGAGTGTTTGTTAAGGGAGGGGACACACAGTCATGGAGTTATTATTAGAGTTGTACGGAAATCATTAAGAGGTCCAGCTGGACAAACTGTAATGAATATGAGTCGGAGTGCCACCGTGGAAGAGATTGTTGATAAACTAGAAGGTATTTATGGTACTGTTGAGACAGGACATGCACTACTTCAGAAGTTCTATAACAATAGACAAAGAGAACAGGAGGGCGTGTCAGAGTATGGTACTAGACTGGAGATAGATCTGAACTTGGTTAGAAGGCGTGGTGGCATCACCATTTCGGATATGGATGAAACTCTACGTGAAACATTTTGGAGGACCTTGAGAGATGACAGGGTGATTACTGGGCTTCGACACCTGCACAAGCAATGCACCAGTTTCGATGAGTTACGACGTGAAGCCAGATTGGTGGAACAGGATGTGAAGGAAAGAGAAGATCAGTCAGTGTTTAAAGGTAAGGCAGTAAAGGCAACAGTTGTTGGAAGGGCCCAGCAAGCTACCAAAGAAAAAGATAGCACAGCCATGCAAGATGAAGATGGTGGACAAGCTACACAACAGATGAAGATGTTAAAGTTGGCAGTTGAGGGTATAACCACTATGTCACAAACAGCAAAGGCACAAGAAGTTCAACTTAAACGAATGGAGCAAGAGCTGAAGGCAATGAAGGACAAGTACGAAAAGCTAGAACAGGGAGAGGTGAAAACCAAACCAACAACAGTTCGGACAGAGACCAACGTATCAGGTGAAGCGAAAACCAAAAAGAGTTGGACCTGCTATAATTGTGGAGATGAGGGGCATCTTGCACGAGATTGTCTTCAACCACCAAAGAGGGATGACAGGGAATGTTATCATTGCCACCAGCGTGGTCATTTAGCCAAAGCTTGTCCGGAGAAGGTATCGGGGTCCAAGGGGTCATCTCAACAGTCACCAAGGACGAACATGCATAGACTATACCAACAGCGTAAAGGACTGAAGCCAATAAGACTTCAACCCAGGAAAGCAGGGCTCATTGGCGGAGCAATGGAGGGCACAGTGTTTGTAGAGGGGATACAAAGTCCATGCTTGATAGACACTGGATCACAAGTGACTTCTGTAAGTGAATGGTTCTATAATAAATGGTTGTCCAAATGTCCATTACAATCAGTACAAGAGGATTTGATCATAAAAGGAGCAAACGACCAACCTGTACCTTTTCTTGGAGTAATAGATGTTGAAATGTATTTCCCAAAGAACACTTTTGGCAGTGATGAGACGTGTGCTATCCCAGCTATGGTAGTACCAGTCAATGACTACAATAAGGAGGTGCCGGTACTCATTGGTAGCAACTTCTTAGAGCTAATGCCTAGAGGGAATTTCAAGCCAGGGAAACACAGGGGAGCTAGATGTATGAGAATTTCTACAGTTGCCAAAAAGGTGTTTGCCAAGTTGGATGAACGTGATAGATTTGTTGGCAGCAAGGGAGACATTGGTGAAGTGAGAGCATTTATGAAGCATCCGGTTGAACTAGCACCGGAGAGAATGATGACTGTTTGGGGTAAGACTAAGAGAGGACCACTAGGTGATCAGTATGTTGTATCTGTGGAACCCACCATGGGGATTAAACAGTCTGTTGTTACCAGTCCTTCAGTGGGTATATTGAACTGTACAAGGACAGTCACCAAAGTTGCAGTAAATGTAAGGAATGATTCAAAGACCCCAGTCACTATTCGACCAGGGGAGCTTCTGGCTCGAGCAAAGGCTGTTAACTGGGTAGGAAAACCTGGCGAACACCCAGAAGGAATACATGTTTGTAACCAAGTTAGAGAGGAGAATGAGCAAGGTGTCACAGGTACTAGAAAGATAGTTCTGAATGAGGATGTCCAGTTTGATATGTCAGAATCTCCAATCACTGAACAACAATTGAGGGAGGTTGAACAAGTCTTGGCTGAGAGAAAGGAGATCTTCTCAAGACATGATCATGATTTGGGATACTGCTCTCTTGAGAAACATCGTATCCGACTGACAGATGAGACGCCTATCAAAGAACGATATCGTCGCATTCCTCCGGCTATGTATGAAGAAGTGAAGCAAGTGTTAAAAGGAATGAAAGAAAGTGGTGTCATCAGAGAATCTCATAGTCCCTGGGCAGCCCCAGTGGTACTGGTGCGAAAGAAAGATGGTCGGATCCGATTATGCCTGGACTACAGGAAGATAAATACTAGAACAATTCGTGATTCCTATGCTTTGCCACGAATTGAGGAGAGCCTTGATGCTTTGGGAGGGGCCTGCTGGTTCTCATCGTTAGATCTTAAGTCAGGCTACTGGCAGATTGGTATGGCTGAGGAGGATATAGAAAAGACAGCATTTGTCACCCCCATGGGATTTTGGGAGTGTACAGTCATGCCAATGGGATTGACAGGCAGTCCAAGTACTTTCCAAAGATGTATGGAAAAGTGTCTCCAGGATTTGAATCTCAACATATGCTTAGTATACCTGGACGACATAATCATATTTGCAAAGACCATAGAGGAGCATCTGCAACGACTTGGTATGGTATTGGATCGTCTTAAACATCATGGCCTGAAGGTGCAACCTAGCAAGTGTCAGTTTCTGAGGGCTGAAGTGAAATATCTTGGTCATATAGTGTCTGCTGAGGGCATCAAGACTGACCCAGACAAAATCCAGAAAGTGAAAGAGTGGCCAGTACCCACCACAGCTCGTGAACTAAAAACTTTTCTTGGATTTTCATCTTATTACAGGAGGTTTGTGGAAGGTTATTCCAAAATTGCTAAACCTCTGAATGAGCTCACCCACGGAATGCCTCGGAAGAAAGGAAAGCAACTGAAGGGAAGAAATCCACCAAGTGGACACCAAAGGTTTCAATGGGACGCCATACATCAGGAAGCTTTTGATACTATTAAAGCAAGGTTGACTGATGCGCCAGTTCTAGGGTATGCGAATTACAGCAAGCCATTTGAGCTTCATACTGATGCCAGCTTAGCTGGATTGGGAGCTGTATTGTACCAAGGTGAGGGGAAAGACCGTCGAGTGATAGGATATGCCAGCAGGGGCTTGTCCCAGAGTGAACGCAATTATCCAGTGCATAAACTTGAGTTTTTGGCTTTGAAGTGGGCTGTTACCCACAAGTTTCATGATTACTTGTATGGTCATAAGTTTGTTGTTGTCACCGATAACAACCCCTTAACGTATGTAACGACAACAGCTAGACTGGATGCAACAGGCCACAGATGGCTGGCGGCTCTCGCAGCATATAATTTCACTCTATGTTACAGACCTGGTAAGCAAAATGGCGATGCCGATGGCCTATCAAGGATGAACCAAAACGGATCTACACAACGGTTATGGCAGGATGACCACCCTCTGGAGGACAACATGGAACAGGCTGTATTGGTTCCCACAGAGGAAGTCCAAGCAGTTTGTCAGGCACACTTAGTTCAGTGTAATAGCTGGGCAGAGGCCTTATGTTACTCAGCAACCAGTTTACCGAACAGCTTGGAAGTACCTCCAGTAGCGAATGGTATGTTGTCACTGCCAACAGTAACAATGAAAGAGTGGAGAGAGTTGCAGCAGCAGGATGAGGTGATAGGTCGACTGTGCTACTATAAGGAAAGGAAGTATGCACCCACCAAAGAAGAGCGTAATGATGAATCTCCAGCAGTGCGTGCCGGATTGAAAGAATGGGACCGATTGTATTTCAGACAAGGAGTTCTACACAGGAAAAGGAAGGGATTTGATGGTCACTTTCACTATCAATTGGTGTTGCCAGCACAATACAGAGGTACTGCATTGGAAGGTATACACGATGATGTTGGTCACCCTGGACAGGAAAGATCACTTGAATTGTTAAGGGAGCGTTTCTATTGGCCATATATGAAACAGGATGTGGACCAGAAAGTACAGACTTGTGAAAGGTGTACTCGTAGGAAGCTTCAAACAAACTTGCAGGCTAAAGCTCCATTGGTTAATATTAGAACCACTCAACCCTTGGAATTGGTTTGTATGGATTACCTTACTATTGAAGACGGAAAAGGAGGAGTTGGTAACATACTGGTCATCACAGATCACTTTACGAGATATGCTGTGGCAATCCCAACTGCTAATCAAAAGGCAAAGCCTACAGCTGACCATCTTTACAACCACTTCCTGGTGCATTATGGTTTTCCTGGACGCCTACACTCTGACCAGGGAAGGGATTTTGAAGCAAAGGTCATCAGACAGTTGTGTGAACTCACAGGTGTGAAGAAAACTCGTACGACACCATACCACCCCCAAGGGAATGGCCAATGCGAGAGGTTCAATAGAACATTAATTGATATGTTGGGTACGCTACCAAACCACAAGAAAGCACAGTGGAAACAACATGTGGCACCACTAGTGCATGCTTATAACTGCACACGTAATGACAGTACGGGATTTTCCCCATACTACTTGATGTATGGACGACACCCGAGACTTCCTGTCGACATCTACATGGGATTACAGCCCAGGAATCAGGATGGTGGATATGACAAGTATGCGAGTGACATGAGATCAAGACTAGAGGAGGCCTATCATCTAGCTGATGTTCAAGCAAGGGATAGAGCAGGCTATAACAAGCGATATTATGACCAGCGTGTGAGAGAGGCTACATTGGAAGTTGGGGATTGGGTCCTTGTGAAAAATGTCAACCTTCGAGGAAAACACAAAATAGCTGATCGATGGGAACCTCGTAGATACAAAGTTATTCGCAAACCAAATCCTGATATTCCAGTATATGTTGTGAAAGCTGAAGGGGATGGTGGTAGAGAGAGAACACTGCATAGAAACCTACTCTTACCTTGTAGTACGCTGCCAAGATTGTACCCAGAAAGACCTTTGAAACAGACTGAAGAAGCTCCAAAGCAGGAAAGAAGAGAGAGACCTACAACCAGAAGCCAATCCAAAGTGATGGAATCCTTTGGGACTGAATCTGATGAAAGTGAGGATGAATTCTATGAGATACATGAAGAGGTATACCAACCACAGACCGGACGGGAATCACTGTATGTGAAGGATCGAAGTTGTAATACTGCTGATAGTGGAATTGAAGTCACCAATACAAGTAGACATTCAAGTAGTATAGAACCCAGCATTTCAGTAGACACCATTGTAGGCAGATCAGAGACCAGACCACAGTCTAGTTGCAATGCTTCAGTTGGCACCCATCATATAATATCGTCACCTGAAATTGTTGGTACACATACCAAGGGCAAGGCAAAGGATGATAAAACGAATGTATTGGAATGTGAAAGGCCTCAGCTATTGGAACCTGAGACTGTAGAGGACACACGGATGAGAAGAGTTACTAATAATGTGTGTGAGCGTACTTTACCACGTCGTTCGAGGAGAACCATAAAACCACCAGATCGACTAAATTTGGCAATTACTTGTAAGACTAATGGTGTTAGGGGGAATAGTCCACTTGATGAAAGTTGTGTTCAGAAACTAAACGAATTGATTAACAGACAGAATGCATTGAGAAAACATATCAAACATGTGAAATATAAGCAAGACTAGAAACTAACATGTCTTTCTTTTCTCTTTCAGGTGAGCTGTGGAGAAGACTAGTATTAGTCACTAGTGTATATTTGTTGCTGGTATATTTAATGTTGATTTACCATTAAATTTGCAGATCACAATCTGTCACCTATGTGAATATAATACATCATTACTATGATAATAAGTATGGGTTATAGTGTGAAGGTATGTTTCAGAGACTGAATGGAGCCTGTGAATGTGTTATGTGTGCAGTCAGGACCAATCAGTGGGATTATAGAGGTATAGCAAATGTCACTGTTGTATTGCGGTGGGCTGCTCTTTGGGTCTCGCTCCGGCTGTGTTGCAAGTTCCAGGTGTGACATGCAGGTTGGGTGGGATAAGGTATAGATAAGTAGCTTTTCTCCTTTTTTTTGATGTCATAAGTTAGTCGGTCGGGACGACCTCCATTTGTCCAGGGGAGCGTGTGACCATGGAAAACAGTTGGTCAATATTGCATTTATAGTTTTCTGTATATTAATAGACAATGTATTAAAACTAGTTTAATCTTAGTTGTTAGAGGGCGCTCTTCACAAGTTGGCCTTCAGCCAGAGATGATAAGCGCCATAGTACTCTGTATGTGTTATTGACTTGAGAATATAGTCCGTATGATTGTATCTAAAGCGATCGGTTTGAGCAATGCAAATGGGATCAGAAATTGTATTTTTTGGTCACTGCACATATTCTTTAGACTGGTATCCTTTGTACAACTAGGCATTGCAAGTTTCGGCATAGCAATCTGAGTTGTGATGTAGTGATTTGATTGAAAAGTTTAAAAAGTGATGACTAGACAAGCATGTGATGTTATGATGCAAGGCGCACGGACTGCTGCTGTTCGTGATGGCGAAATTCGTCTAAGAATTGTCGTAATTTGGCATCTTTCGGACGATAGTGCCAGTCAGAAGTGTAATTATAGTGAGAGGAAGGATCAGTAGCTGTATTGAGTGAGTTACGGCTTGATTTTACTCTTCGATGTCAGTTTCATGAAAAGACTGGATGTGATACCAATCAACACGTGTCATGTGATCCGAAGTCTGTAACTGTACAGTGAAGTTGGAAGAGGAAATTAGCCAAGTGTGACGCTGATCCTACAATGACAATTTCTCACAGCTGTAAGTAAGCCGATAGTCTGTGTTGCCAAGTAAAGCCACTGAACCATTAATAACTTTAAAATGCAAGTTTAGTTCCTGTGCGACAGAGCGTTTCTGCATAGGGAAATAGATTGATCAAGTCAGAACAGAACACTTTGAGAGCGGTTAGATTTATAACCGGAACCCTGTAATTTGGATGTACTCTACTTGATCAGTGAACCATTGAGGTACTGAAACTCAATTCCAGCGTGTAGTGTATTTAACCATATATCGCCACTGAGGACGTCAAGTGGGTGGCTATTGGAGGGAGTACAGCGCCACCAGTGTCAAGATAGTTGAAACTTTTGTTTGGGACTTCATAAACCTTTGGGCTGCTACATGTACAGCGTCATTGGATCTTCTTGTGAACCACATGCAGAGACACTGTGATATCCTTGTATACTTTTAAAGAACCAAACTAGTTATCAGAGACTTAGTGTTTCACACTATGATTATTTTCTTGTAGCTTTAAATTATTTTTTGACTGGATAAACGCTCCACATTTTTAGTATTTTATTTTGTCATTAGTCTTAAGTACCTGGTACCATAAGTTTTGTTGATATATACTTTTTTTTGTGAGTTTCCACTTTTTATGGAAGCACCCTTCATCATTTTTTTGGAAACGAGTCTTTCCACTTGTTGGTATTATATAAATATATTTTCATTCAACTTGCTTGTGTGTGTTGTCTATTGCTCTCACCCCGGTGTAAATTGGGTATTACGAAGTCAGCAGTCGAACCACGAACCGAGCCCGTGTGTGTATTCTTATAAATTTCTTTCGTGTAAGTTCCTTTATCCCATGTACTTTTATGAGCGGGCCATAAAAGGGTTACACATACATACATACATACATACATACTTACATACATACATAGTATACATACATACATACATACATACATACATACATACATAGTATACATACATACATACATACATACAGACAGATAGTCATACATACATACATACATACATACATACATAGTATACATACATACATACATAGTATACATACATACATACATACATACATACATAGTATACATACATACATACATGCATACATACATACATACATACATACATACATGCATACATACATACATACATACATACATACATACATACATACATACATACATGCATACATACATACATACATACATACATACATACATACATACATACATACATACAAATAATATGAGTTGTGACTCCCCAAACTGGAGATCACTTAATCTATAAAATCCACCCTTTGCTCACCATGTTCCTCTTAAGTCCCTGGTATACATGAGGCATAGACTATCAGTGTGAAATCCATACCTATATTTACAGTCTATGATTCCAGCACTAGACTGTCATCATAGAGTTTGGCATTGATTTGTTGTTTAGTCAGTGAGTACATGCAAACAGATCTTATGTAAATAGTATATTCAAACAGCTGTTATTGTATGACGTCACCTCACACATCCATACGTACTAATATGTTATGTACAGTGTAATTTACACAATGTGAGACCTAATGAATTTACTCGTATATGATCATTAAGATTGCCTAGACCAACCAGCGACACTTGTCTTTGTTAGTCCATGGAGTTACACGTCGGAAGCGATACCAACAAATAGCGCCCTCTATGACTGAATAATGAAACTCAAATTCCAGTATACAGTAGTAACGGGGAGAAATTATTTTGGGCAATTTTTGTCGGGAGCCACTGGGAGAAATTATTTTGGACAATTTTTGTCCCGTCACAGTCTCAAAAACTGATATGCCCCCTAGCAAGAATTGTTCACCCCCCCCCCCCCGCCACAACAAATTGTGTAAGGTAAAAAAAAACCGACTATTTTTTTGATGTTTTTTTTTGTTCAGTGAATAAATTTTACTCCAGTGATATTATCTGCCTGTGTCTCAGTCATACATACTAATTCACTGTCTCACCCATTTTGCGCTTCAATTTTTTTGAGCATCCCCTCTCTTTCAGCGCATAATATTCCATGCCCCCTCCTAATTTCTCCACCCCCTCCCCCATACCATAAATCCTGACCACAGCGTTAGATATGGACGGAATTATTGATTATACTATGAGAGATAATACTACTAGAAACATCTTCTCCCTTATAAATTACTGAGATGATACAGACTGATATCCGTGTTAAAAACATACCATGATTTCCAAAAACTATGATTCTTGGCCAAGGAAACGTTGAACCATCGACTATAGTCTCTCAATTCTCAATAGTTCAACGTTCATGTATTTTTCTGTAATTTTCAAATTTGTCATAGCTGTATGTTTTCCTGGTGTGTGGTGTTTCTTTGCAAAGTGTCTCGAAATATTAGCCATGGTAGGAAAAGTAATTTAAGACGAGTTATCAAGATGATGAGTTTAATTTTATAGATTACTTGTACATTTTACACCTTAGACTGTTTCTATATATTTATGTTTCGAGTTATTCCTTCACAAAATATTGGATTTTCTTACCTTTATAGATCTTTAGGTTGCTAAAATAATGTTGTTTTTGTTGTTGTTGTTGTTGTTGTCGTCGTCGTCGTTGCTGTTGTTGTTGTTGTTGTTGTTGTTGTTGTTGTTGTTGTTGTTGTTGTTGTAAATCTGTAGAGACGTTGATTATGAAAGGTCGCAGCACGGCCGAGTTTATAATAGTAGCGAAGAGTGATTTCGTGTAAATGTCTGTACATGCGAGTGAGGAAAGGGTTATTCGTTGTGTACTTTTCCATATGGATACTCTGTTGGTAATCTGCAAAGTTCTCGGTTTATTCTCTTTTGATTGTTCGATTTGATTTTTATAGTATGAGATATGTTGTGTCATGATGTACATGTGTAGCCGATATCAGGCCCTCAGCGACTTTGAACAAAGGTTTGAGTCGAAGTTTTAAAGTTCGTCTTCGTTCTTGTAAAGGACGGATGTTGTGTTCTTTCAACATGCATTTTGTCATCTGCTACTGCGAATGATGACTAGGCAAAATGGCTGACAAACCGGTGGCGTACGCTTCTCGAGAGTAAACTGACACACTTTGACATTGACGTTCTCCAGTTTGGAATGTCGTTGTAACATGGCGAGTATGATATATTGAACTATATTGTAATATGTCGGGCGAGGGTGATGTTTCCAATTTTTCTTAATAGCGCCATCAACGGTTAGACGTTTTCGAATGAAGGCAGAAGATTTAAATCTTTGATTTCATACAGATTAATGTAAAAAGGAAATTGACTGTAGTTCTGTTTCAAGGAGTCAAACCCGAAATAAACTGAAATCCGTCTTAAAATGACATAAGCAAGTAAATTGACGTTGACAGGTGGTCATAGAAAAGAGACTCTTTGTTTTATCATTCGCGGTGACGCTGAGGGCGCTGTGTGGCGAGAATCGCAATTTTCTACGCAACCAATCGAGTTGTGGTTGCTCAAGTCGGCAGGAACAGACTGAAAAAAGAAGTCAGGCGACAACGCGGTAAACACATAAAGGTAACGTACTTTGCGATCTTTCCTTTGATTTATAATTTCTAAGTGTTAATTTTTCGTTAGTTTAGATATTTCAGCGACTGTTAGTGCCAGTACAATGACAATTATTGCGACGTACTGCATTTCTTTTCCTCTATCTAGACTCTCGGTAGTCAAGGTTCTGAAAATGGCAATGAGCTCCATTTCGTTCTGTGAGCAACAGACGATGACTTTTACTCTTCAACTGTAGAATTAATTATTATCAGAAAAAAAAACAAGATTTTGATATTTAATTTGACGACTTTCGTTCTCCACGCAGAAATGTTTAAAATTTCTCACACAAGTAAAAAACCGAACGACTTTTAGTTTAAAAATACAAAATAAAATTAAAATAAGGATGAGATCTGAACTGCGCTAGGCGCTTTGACGGGGAAAACAGTGAACTGGTAGTTGCTTCCTCTTATTTATGTTTACTTGTCTTTTATGATCGCTTTGGAAGTCATTTTTATTTGCCGTGTTTATTATGATAGTTTTGAGATTTGATTTTTGTTATTTGTCTTCCTACAAGTTGTGTAAACAAATTTACAGAAAATGGCGAATCAACAAATATTATGGTTAGCTACAAATTCGTTCTTTTATTTTCAGCTACAATATAGTAGATTGTAGAACATTACTTTTCTGACGAGACTTCTGTCTACATTTAGTTATAATGTGTGAAATACCTTTGGACATGTCATGAGAGATTCTGTTTATTTCTCTTGATCGCTCTATTATACTAAACAAATGTGTCTTTTCTCCCTGAATGCCATGGCATATATACCTCGCCACCACTACCCCAGAGTTTAGGTCTTTCCCGACATAATGTCTACCACTTCACTTTCTTCACATAAATACATTAATGGTCATTTTGTTGTTGTTTTTAAAACCAATTACAAACCACCGAAATGGTTTTATGCGATGACTATCATCAAATTCTCAACTCCATAACGACTAGAAAAGTCTGTGATTGTAAATATTATTTAGCGTTGGCGTGAACGATTTCCGTTCTCGAAGATCTTGAAAAACTGTATCAACACAACCATGAAATGTACTGAGCGACGTTTATATTTTGTCGGGGAACGATCGAGTCGCGGAGGTGTAATTTCTCGTCTTTAAACGTGAACCCTGGACATTAGATGTGAACAGCATACCAGTATCGATATATGTCTAAACGAAATGTACATTATTTTGGAACATGTTAATTTCAACACACGTGATGTCTCTGTCTTTGTACTGCCACGTTGGTACCTGGGCAAATCAAACAAAGTTTAGCATACAAATAAAAAAAAAATAGTATTGCCCTGGTTTAAAAGAAGATTAAACATATGTTTAAGTTAATAACCTGTCTAGAAATGGCAAAGAATATGGGTTATAAAATTCCATAATATTGACTCCAGAATACATCTGACAAGAACTTTCGCGCAAATTCTCAGTTCTGTTAAAATTCACTGCATTTGATGAAATAACGTTTCACTGTTTCCGCTGAAAAAAATGTTTGAAGGCCAATTTTTGATGTTTTGTTCTGACCATGACGTTTGCATTCTGTATATACAGGTTATGGATAAATGTATTGGATCGAATATTCATTCACCAATATTATTTTCCATGCAAAATCAAATGTATGCAATATCGGGAAATGACTGCTTCAAGAAATACAATGTTAATTAAAGTGAATCTGATTTGTTTGTACGACTAAATTAATATATAGAACGGGTAGGTGTAGCCTAAAAGTGATCTATTGTCAAAAAATGTCGATAAAAAGACAGATATCAGTCGGAATTATCATGGTATTCGTCCTAACGATTTGAGACCACTGACCTACGGTGAGATCTTGTAAAATAGTCGGACAACGGCGTCTAGGATTGGAAGCTATTTACTTCCTCCAGTCTATAGTATGGGTGAAACGTGAAGAGAGAGAGCTAGAGAGCTAGGGAGAGAGAGAGAGAGAGAGAGAGAGAGAGAGAGAGAGAGAGAATGTGTCTTCATAAATATTAACAAACACTTGTTACTTTAAACTTTGTTGTGTTCAATGTAACATTACAATAAGGAACACATACTTGTATAGATCTATTCATAAATGTAGAAAACTTTTTCTTGAAAACGCGACTGAGTTTGTACAGTAATACGTTCACTGTGTAATATTTACTTTAGGTCAGATGTTTCTACAGAATTGAACGAAGTCCTGACAACGAATCTCATATCAGTCTACATTTATACGAAGACGTCATCACTTGCAAAACTACGATAAAAACGAATTCTTGACTTTATTAGATTGTTGTGAAGAAGACAAAACAAATCATTAATTTAGTCGTTATTTTCTCCTCTTTTTCACATTTCTCTCGTTCTCTAGATAAACTTGTAAATAACATGATTTCCATCATTTGAATCTCCCTCTGTCTGTCTGTCTGTCTGTCTGTGTCTCTCCCTCTCTCTTTCTCTGTGTGTTCCCCCCTCTCCCTCTGTCTCTGTCTCTGTCTGTCTCTGTCTCTGTCTCCCTGTCTCTGTCTCTATCTGTCTGTCTCTCTCTCTGTCTCTGTCTCTCTGTCTCTGTCTCTGCCTCTATCTGTCTGTATGTCTGTCTGTCTCTGTCTGTCTGTCTGTCTCTGTCTCTGTCTCTGTCTCTCCCTCCCTCTCTGTCTCTCTCCCTCCCTCTCTGTCTCTCTCTCTGTCTCTGTCTCTGTCTCTCTCTCTCTCTCTCTCTCTCTCTCTCTCTCTCTCTCTCTCTCTCTCTCTCTCTCTCTCTCTCTCAGAGTACACAAGCCTCCCCCATTCCCATATGTGTGTGTCCATATTTCTGTTGCTCCTTGTCTCTTTCTCCCTCTTCCCATTTTGCACATGCAATGTATGTATGTATGTATGTATGTATGTATGTATGTATGTATGTATGTATGTATGTATGTATGTATGTATGTATGTATGTGCATGCGCTTGTGGGATTTTTTCGCGTGTCTTTATATATAATGTGTGCCTGTGTGTTTCAATGAATATCGTCACATATAAGTATATGTATACACAAGTCATGTAAGTAGTATATATCCCTTTTTATGATAGATAGATAGATAGATAGATAGATAGATAGATAGATAGATAGATAGATAGATAGATAGATAGATAGATAGATGATAGATAGATAGATAGATAGATAGATAGATAGATAGATAGATAGATAGATAGATAGATGTAGATAGATAGATATATAGAGATAGATAGATAGATAGATAGATAGATAGATAGATAGATAGATAGATAGATAGATAGATAGATAGATAGATAGATAGATAGATAGATAGATATATAGATAGATAGATAGATAGGAACAATTGACACTTCAAATCGTAAAGTCTTTCCACTGTAATAAATCCAACTTTCACCATAGTGCCCTTTGCAATAGTGTAGAATGCAGTCTTGTACAGAATGAAGGAATTGATGACAAGAGAAATACAAATCTGATACGTCCTCTTGTCATCAACTGTTTTCAATTCTAGCATCGATGATTACTAAAAGATGGTCGCAAAAATTCAGACTGCACACCAGGAATTCCTATGACCCTATCACAAAACCTTGTCACTTTGACGACGGACGTCTAGAACACTTCAAAACTTTCATCGTTACTTTTACTGACATTTAAAACGAAGTTCTGGGAGATTTTGGTTCAAAGGCATCCAAAATGTTCATTTTTATACATTTTATGCAAAATGAGTCTAAATTTGGTTCATTTACTATGTATTTCTTCACTTTTTGTTTCAAAATGTTGGAATGTTACGGTAAAAAGGAGACGACCACCTCCCTCCCTGCAACTGCTCGTATTTTTATAGAAGTATTTTGAAACTTGATATTCGCAAACCCATTTTCGATATGCACACACAGAATTTTTCTCTCCAAAAACCTAAAATATGAAACATAAATTATAAAAGTGGGAATAGCGACGTGAGGAAAGACTGACACGTTTGATTTTACGAAGGTACAAAATTACGCGTTCGACTGACATCCGATCGTCATTTTCGTAAACTCTGGTGACCATACCATCGAATAATGGCAGTTTACATCTGACCACCCAATAATAGCAATGGGAACTAGAACAAGGTACGTATTTACCCAACTGGTGTAGAATTTCAACAAAAAAGTGAAAAATAATGCAACACTTGGCTTTAAATGAACTTTCTGCAACTGTTTCACAAAGACAACGTTTTTTTCAATAGAAGAATCCCATGTGGACATGCGCATCGTCCCGCCGCCTTTTTCAGCCCGGGATTGCTTTGTTTGGTCGTCACAATATGGAGACCTTTAACCTCTCCGCACTACACATGTTCGGCAGAAATGTGAAAACATTTTTTTCCTCATTTTTGTAAAATGAATCATTTTCAACCTAAATTTTGGCGGGAAGTCATTAAACGAACTTATTTCTTTGATTTTGGTCGAAAATAAAGTTAAAATGCGAAAAAAAGTTACAGAAAAACAAGCATTTTTGTTCAAAAGATTTTGGTTTGAAATTGCCTGATAGTCAGTGTCCGTGTTCCGTGACAGATGTCACGTCTTGAGACTACAAAACCTGTCAATGTTATTACAGTTAGCTTCAAAGGAGGTGGAACGGGTAAACTTTGTTGTCTATGCATTGTTGACTTCTATCAGAGATGGTTTTCTTTGCTTAATCTAGCGTTCAAAATCCATGCTGAGTTGGTTGTGCAATAATGATTGCTTTAAGTCGTCGCTCCCGGGAGAACATGTCGTCAATCCCCGAGACTCTGTCAATTACGACACGCATCGTTACAGTACGAACACCTGTAGCAGCAAAGTAATGTAGAACACCGTGATAGAGAAACAAACGAAAGCCAGACAGACTATAAATTGCAACACATACATCATATTTCAAAAAGTCAAACTTTTTTCACCCTCTTTTCCCACACAGCAACACAGAAGGTAACCCCAAAGACAGAATCTTAACAACTTTTTTATTTAATCTAATAATATATGCACAGTGGGTGTACATAGACTACAAACATGGCGATTATATCCTTAGAGGTACATTGTAAACCATGGAGAACGCTAATGCTTATATCTCAGACCTTGTTTGGTGGTCTATTTCCAATGCATAAAAAGGAAACTGACATAACCGATACCAGAAATCTACATATTTGAATCAGGAGAACCTAAATAAACACAATTTTCATAAGTAAAGATAAAGACAAAGAGAACAGACACAATCTCAAAGTCTGACTTCAATGTTAAAATCGTGATCCGAGTTTCGCGTCTTTATATAAATATAACACATATAGCTACTAATACTGTCCGTGATATGCATAAGATGGGGGTAATCTATTTCAACCTTCAATAGACACATCGAATCTACACATATCCTTGAAATGGACATGTGTTCACCCGATTGATTGGCTTGAAGGTGAATCAACTTGGAGTAAATATTGAACTACAAGTTCGATGTCCACGTGCAATGTCTTCTGGTGTCTCTGAACATCTGCCAAGGGTGTGATCGTCGAATTCTTTCATCGCATATGAATAATTTCTGATTTTAATAAATTATTTGAATCATTTGGTCGATAATAGCATACTGTCGATATTACAGTCATTTTTTTGAGTGTGTTTACGCTGTTTCGTTGATTTCAAGTGTTCTATCTGTTCTGGTTTCCGTTTACAGTTTTCTGTTAAATGGCGCTACACGGATTAGGATTAAGAGTTTTGGGTGGGGAAACCAAAATCACAAAAGTCACAAAATCTGATCCAGAACATGAGTACATCCCTATGTAATCCCTATGGCTCTAATGATAACACAGCACTAATACGAGAACCTGGGATTGAAACACTGGCCTTTAAAGCTCCGGTTCAAATAATGATTAGAATTAAAGCGGGGAAAACAATTGTCCGGCAGAGCTAGCTATAGAATACAGTTAGCCTAGAACAACAGAATCATCATATGAATCTAGTCAGTGAATCAGAAACGTGGGATTGAATTCTAGGTCTTTAAATTAAACTTATTAATTCCATTTAAATTCATACAATCTGTTTACGGTACAGTAGCTTTGGGTTTTTGAAATTTAAATCGGCCAGGTTTGTTGTCATTTTGAAGCAAGCAAATCAGTCTTCCACCGGGGAACACTGACTGTGAAATTCTATTGTTTGATAACCATATATCAATTGTAAAACACAATCTCTTTAATTCTATACGATCAAGTTGCTATGACACCCTATATTAAATAAAATGAAAAATGGTCAAACTGGCCAGAAATGAGCAAATATTTTGGGGTTATTTTGAAGATAAAATAACATTGCTATGTGTTACTCTCTTTCTGTAAAAATAAAAATAAAGAAAGCACGTGGTTCTCACATACCAAAGTATATATACGCTGCTTATGTTGAAAACACTATTAAAAATAACGGTTTGTAGCCATTTACCTGGATTTAGATTATTGTCTGTAAAAACCACATAATAATCCTTTTTTTTAAAAGGTGACAACCTCGTACATCATCGATATCTCCTAAAACCCGAGTGCCACTATTATACAACACAGACATACGTCCCCGCTATGTCCAACGGAACAGTTAAAACGTGGACCTGCATATAGTAGGGACATTAGTTTTAATCGCCACCAGACGATCAAATCATATTTTTTTCTTCTGATTGTAACATTATTTATAATCTTAATAAAATTATTTATAAAAGACAAAATGGATCGATGATCAGTAATTTTATGATTTTTAGGTGTGATTAATAGTGATGGAGTAATACAACGTTTATTCAGAGATGGAGTCAGATTGTAGTTTATGAGAATATCTACAAAATTGTGCGATGTGTTTTAATAGTGTACTACTGCGGAAAAAGTACCATACATATAGTTTATTCGATGTTTTTTTCTGACTTGTCACGTACAAAACATGATTAGCGTGATTTTAACGTACAATGTATGTGAACAATGATACAAAGTGGAGCAATTATTTGTAGTTTTTTTATATGAAGTCCGCTAAGTGTGGCATTATCGACCCCTCCTTTTCTTGTGTTTCAATTCTCCAACACAACGTCTTACTTCCCCCGTTTTTGATATCCAAAGTGTGGTTAATATATTAAATTTGAAGTTCCATCTGCGTTGGAAGTTATCTATTATTAATACAGTTACGATGACATCAAGTTCTAATATCACATTTTATTCCGATTACGAATCAAAATTTTGTCGGACTATTTGGCTGAGATGTGTGTGTGTGCTCCTTAGGTTCGGGTCTCCGAATCTCAATTATTATAACCCCGGGGCTTCTCACAATCTTACTGCATCAAATTTTCGATACTAGTTTCTCGGATAACGCCAAAACACTGATTCATCGCTCTCCTGAATTCTAGCATACCTGTTTCACCGTGAGTCATTCTTGTTTGTCTACAACGATCGAGTATTGCTCTTCAGGGAAAATGAAAGCAAATCATTTAAGTACGTCGTGTGTATTCAAGATTTGTGAAATCGTTGGTATATAATGTTTCGTGTCTCATTACTTGAATTATACATGAAATTGACAATATATTGTTCATTTCCTGGCTTTCCCCACCAGTGTTCAATATCGCAGAACAGACATACGTGGGGTGGGGAGATAGTGAGGGATTTTAATCCCCGTTCATATTTTTGCAGTCTTCGGTTAATCATAAGCAATCATTTCTTCGCATACTTTAAGGTTTTTCATATTTCTAAAAAAAAACGACAAACTCGCAAAAGAATATATCTGATTTCGATGGTGTTCACCTGTGTTATTTAAACTTGATTTCTCTCAATTTATATGGCGCGTGCTGATAATATTATATAAAGCGACATGGCTCCATTTATAAAATTATATAAACAATTACTGTAATTGATATACGATCATGTTCGAATCAAGTCCTTGGTACACAGCGGCGCCATTTTGAAATTTTATCACGCTGTTCACTACAACATATACAGTAAACGAAAACTTCCCGAGATCTACCGGAGTCGAATTCAAATTCACTCAATATGACATACGTAATTGTGCATTTAGTATCATATTTTATTACATTTTAAAAACTCGATTGCTTCAGAATTGTGCTAGTAAACCTAAACATTGGTTTAATAAATTGTATATATCCTCGTGTAACTAGAAAACGGTGATTTTCTCATATGGGTGTCTGTGGACACTCCCCCCCCCCACCCTTGCTTATTTGGTTCCCCATTTAATTCTTAGTACAGTTATTAATCCATATACTTGACAATTGTAAAATGTCTCGAATACCCGTAAATATTTTCTGATCAGTTAATGTAGTCGATTTTGCATAGTTTTCTTCCGAAGAGTGGAAGACAGTTCTGGAGTTGGCTTCTACTCTTGTCCGGTCTATGTAAATTGGGGACATACACGTTTCTGCCCCAAACGAGTACAAAGTCGTCGTCTGCAGCAATTTGTTGTCACGTTTCGACTCTATTTTAGACCAAGGTGATAAAGGGAAGCCTTGTATTGCTAATGATATTAAAATCTTGCTTTAAAAGAGATTAAAATTGAAATACAAAATCATAACATTTGAGTTTGTGTATTTGACCATACTAATGTGAGTAGTGTCGGCGGGACCTTGGCATCCATCGAAAGTATGTGTGCCAGCATATCTCTCAAATTGTTACCGTCAATTTATACTCGACGACGCTTTGTGCAACGAATTATACGCCATTTATTTAATTTATAGAAATATGTCGCTAAAGACATAATCGTATCTAGCAGCTAATCAATTGCTTCCACGTCGGACACTCTCCAAAACATTGCAACGAATGTAACGTCAGATTTCCGAGTTACTGTTAGTAATTCTAACATATGTACAGACCACAAACACATTGAACAGTCCTCAAGTTCTACATTGCAATTTACATCTCGGACCTGTCTTGCGATCACACAATTCTAAGTTCTCCACGTATTTCGTTCAACAAAAGTCGCTTTTAATCAGACCCCTTTTTTTTCTTATTTTCTTCAATCAGTCACTTTCAAAATTCAAAATAGTTCCAAATCGTCTACGATGGATTTATTCTGAATCGTAGCATACTAAGACATGTAAACGTTAGCATAGCAATCGGAACTAACACATTCCATTATTCTCCCTTTTTCCGTTGTTATTATTGTTTATTTCACTTTTTGTTTCGCTCCATACTTAATATGCTAATTAATCGTCTGCTATGATCGGTCACGATTGGTTATTTTTAGTAACAGTGGTATCATTTATTTTTTTTGTAAACATACAAAAAAACAAAAATCTTGACATAGTTTTCAACACTGAACATCTCTTTAGTACTTTTCTAACTTTCCCCCCTTTTTCCGTTTTTTGATATTTATGTTTCAGTGCTGGAAGTACATGTATGTTTATACTTAACATAGTGATTGTGAGATATATAGTTGCCACCCTTAAGCCTATCATATTTTGTTGTTTAAAAACCAAACAAAGAAAGTAAACAAAACTTGCATCGTCATCAGCGGTGAACTTCTTATGTTACATACATTTACGTCTCAACTTTTGGTCTCAGTTCTTCTTTTAATTTATACTTTTGTTGTCTCTCGGAACATGTTTTGTAAATATCACGATCAGCCGTGAAAAAGGTAATCCCTTCCTGGACAATTCTTTGTCTTTTCTTTAATACAGAAAGTAAAAAAGAAGCAATATAGCCAATTGAAAAGTATTACTTTTTGAATTAATTTACAGACACTGTGGTAATGTTGCAAGTAACGTGTAATCAACTTGCTACTCGGGAGTATCTCGGTAACGCAGGTGGAACCGCTATAACAATTCTAATTCAGAAATTAACACATCTTGTGGGTGGTAGCCATTGTTTATTTGACATTTACATAGCCAACACTCTTATAATAGAATAGTTTAGTTAAAGTGAGAATTAAAAAGTTCACGGGGTTGCACATAACAACGGTGTTCATAGCACCCTGAATGCGCTATTTCGAGACGAGTTTATTTCTTTGGTCCCGGTCCCCGGTCTTAGCGGATTTTAGCCCATCCAATTAACAATCACATTGAGGTCCGTTATCTCCTCTATGAAAGGCTAGAATTAGTCATGCCTTTTGAGATGTCCATTTCACTTAGTTAATAATCAATGTTGTCAATCACTAATTGTGACGTCGAGGGATGAATAGGAGCCCAAAGTGACACCAATAAAGGAATAAACCAATTTTCACACGTCACACAATTGTTACAAGTTTTATTTAGGCATTGCTTCATTAATTAAAAGCGCATTTGTTAACGAGATGCTATGTGCAACTATTCAATCGATTTGTAACAATAGCAAGTATAGCGTTTGGGCTTAAGGTAATTTCAACTTGTCGATTAAAAGGTCCCCGGGCGTCAAAATAACAACAAAGTGGTTCTATTCCGGGATAGGGCAATCTGGCTGACCACGACGAGTTTGTGTGTCGAGTACACGGGCAACGAAAACATAGCCTGCAAAACAAAACCAACAACTTTAATTCGAAGATAGACAACTTTAGGCAATTTGGAAACACTTCTCATTACAACTGTTGTGATTTTGTGGACGTGTATTACTAACTTTCCCAAAGATAAATAGACCATCATATTCCCAGGGTGTGACGTCAAAGTACAGTAATATGAAATCCACACATATGTCATATTACTACTATACTTTGACGTCACAGTATAGTAATATGGACGGAACTACTTTGAATTATTTGCAAACATCATCAACGTGCAGTTACGATGAAGGATTATTATATTTCAAAATCACCAAGATTGGTTATGAGATTATACAATTCATAATAAATTGTATTAATAGGGTTATACATGCTTCTATGTGGGTTACCGTGGCTGAAATATACCAGCACCCTAAGGAAACATTAATTTCATAGATAACTCTTATTTCATCAGAAATGAACAGCAAATGTATAATTTTAGTATGACACAGAATATGATGCTGTGATATATAATACAAATTACAAAGTTTATCAGGTACATTATACTCATTGCATCTAGTCGGCATTGTGTCGTCACTACGGTAGATATCTATCAACCTTTAACACATTAAGCGATAGTCAGATCAGCTGCACTCATCAGTGGAAACGACAGCTACATAATCACCGGTCAGGTACGTAAAAATACAAATAATTCTACACAAACATTTTCATGGGTTGGGATGGGGGTGAAGTACTTACCTCGTTAAAGTTTGTTGATCCATCCTGGAATATTTCTTATTTAAAAAGTTCATGAAAGCACATTAACTTATGAAAGGCTCCTATTTTTAGTTATGTAAATGAATAACTTTGCAATTTAAACGATGAAATTGTATTTATCTACATAGAATTATCTGATGCCTCAGTAGTGCAAAGTATAGTTATACCTCCATACTTTGGGTGTTGTGATAAATATATACAGAGATGTTAAACTCTTGTACGTTTGTTATTAATGTAATATTTTATGTTCATGTATAACAATCTATTGATCAGATATATGTGGATTATTGACGATTAAGTAGTTACACAAACCTCGTTCTGCTTACATTATACAACAACCTACCGTAGTTGGCGCTAATCCATTAAGTTGTCTCGCCACACTTTGGCATATCCATTTGGAGGGGATTACTTGTTGAAGCATAGCTATGTACACTGGTGGAATGAAAGTGACGATAATATCCATATTAAAGAACACTAATACTTCAACCGAAAACAATTACTAAAGACTGAAGTTATGAGAGTAATACTCACCTGTGTCACTAAATATCTCTAGGTTTATTTGAGAGATTAATTTTAAAAAATCACCAAGATTGGTTATAACATTATGCAATTCATAATCATTAAATATAGGGTTAAACAAGGTCCTCTGGGTGTTGTGATAAATACATGTTAAAGTCTTGTCCGTTTGTTCACACTACTCACAGTATACACTAGCAATTCCTAAACTTTTCTAAAACACATTGTTATTAATGTAAGAGTTTAGGTTTATGTATAACAATCTAGTGATCAGAGATATGTGGACTATCGACGAAAAATACTAAGAGTTACACACATACACATACACATACACACACACATCTCATTCGTCTTACAATAGACGACAATCTACCGTAGTTGGCGCCAATTAGTTAAGTTGTCTAGCCACACTTTGGCATATCCACTTGAAAGGGATTATTTGTTAAAGCATAGCTATGTACACTGGTAGAATGAAAGTGGCGATAATATCTATATTAAAGAACCCTAATACTTCAACCGAAAACAATTACTGAAGACTGAAGATATGAGAGAGTTATTCACCTGCGTCAAAAAATATCTTCAAGTTTATTTGAGAGATTAATTTTAATAAAATCACCAAGATTGGTTATGACATTATGCAATTCATAATCAATTTTAATTATAGGGTTAAACATTGTTTTCTGTGAGTTACGGTGGTAAAAAATATACAAGTACTCTAAGGAAACATTAATTTCATAGATAACTTTTATTTCATCGGAAATGAACGGCAAATGTATAATTTTAGTATGACACAGAATATGATGCTGTGATATATAATACAAATTACAAAGTTTATCAGGTACATTATACTCATTGCATCTAGTCGGCATTGTGACGTCACTACGGTAGATATCCATCAACTCAGGTACGTAAAATACAAATAATTTACACAAACATTTTCATGGGTTGGGCTGGGGTGCAACAATTGATAACCCACGACAAATTTATCAATTGAATTAACTGTTCAAACATGAAGCCACGATGATAAATTCCCAATCCGGATTATAATTTGAGAAATATAGTTAGCAGAGCTATAGAGAGTGTTGGTCCTGAACACAAGAATGACCCTATGTTATTCTACAAAGATAACATTAGATGCGCCTTGTGTGATCTAGTACGTTGTACAACGCAGATAAACAAATCTAGGTAACGAATCAACACAACTAATAGCTAGACAAGGTTGGAGAGTCAGTCAGTCAGCAAAAATCTGCACTGACAGCAATATCCTATAAAGCAGACTTTGTTTCACAAATTTGCATTTTGTTAGAAAACGTAGAATACTTTTGATCTAGAAATATTATAGTTTCAATGACATATAACTTACCATCAAATGTTAGAAGACACTAAGCTAGGGGCACTCTCAGGTGGAGTCTGAAAATAAGGAATTGGCACGTTGTACTCTCTATTTATCTATCTATCTATCTATCTATCTATCTATCTATCTATCTATCTATCTATCTATCTATCTATCTATCTATCTATCTATATATCTGTCTGTCTGTCTGTCTGTCTGTCTGTCTGTCTGTCTGTCTGTCTGTCTGTCTGTCTGTCTGTATGTCTGTCTGTCTTTTTGCCTGTCCAACCACCAATCCGTTGATCTCTCCCTATCTACCCCTACCCACCTCACTCTACCTAATTATCTACCTACCTACCTACCTACCTAGTACCTACCTACATACATACATACATACGTACGTACGTACGTACGTACATACATACATACATACATACATACATACATACATACATACATACATACATACATACATACATAAAATGTCAAATCAATGGATACTTTTTCTCAACTTAGTAGTCTTTTTTCGGTATTTGTGAGTTTATTTGGGTATAAAACTATTATTCACGCCAAGCTCCACATTTCAGTTTTACATCGACAGAAAATAGAAAAGGGTTAATTATTCTAAATACTAGGTGTAATTCTGTAATCGGGAGTCCACTTCTTTTAAGACAGAAAGTATGTTAATTTTTGTTTGCAAATAAATATGCATTGACGTGTATAAAAGTGTGGTAACATTACTTTCAGTTTACCAATTTATATAATTGAATTTCCTTAATAGCAAACAAATACAAAACTATCAATCATGATTTCTATGCGAGAAGCAAACATAAATTACTATGGATACTAAACCTTGCCAGTCATCGTTTAGCAATCGCTCAACTGATTCCGATTTAATCCGACTCAACACGAAGTGTTTCGAGATAGATCCAAATTTATGTGTTCAACTTTGCGATGATGATGATGATAAGGTTACACAAAACACACCTCACTGTTGATTTACAAACTATGTTCAACCAACTGTACCTCTTAGCCTGTCTCAAGCTGAAGCTGAAACTACCTACGGGCGACAAATTTCTCCATTGATTACAGAAACTTTCACTCGCTGATGTTGATTGTAAACAAATTGTTGATAAGACCAAGGCTAGCAAGTCACTACACAGATATGATAATATAACACATATACATTCACTCGCTTCTCAGACTAATAAACAAACAACAACATTTGATGTTAAATTAGCAACTAGAACACAATATACAACTTTACAACTTTGTTTACTATATCAGATTAGGTATCCCCACACAGCTTGTTAGACAGACCAAGAGGTACAGTTGGTCGAACATTGTTGTACTAGGTAAACAATATTTTACTATTTGATCGATTTTGATCTATGTGTGGATACTATGGAAACTGTACAATGTTATCTACCCATCATAATACGAATATCTTACTTCTATCTAAAGGGTCGGTAAAACACCACATTTTTGCAATCTGTTAACATTTTGGTATACCTCCGTATATAATATGCAGCTATTGAACAGTCAGTAAAACATACAGTATTACTCACCACCCCCACCCCTGCCGTTAACTATTATAAACGGCTTGACAGAAAAATGCATGTTCTTCGGTAAGATCTATTCCTTTGATAAAATGTCGAAGTAGATTAATTCATGGTATTGCCTCCTTCGCAAAATTCGTACGCCAAATATTGTTATCCTTATATACCCGTATTTCTAAATCCGCAGTATTTCTATAATTGAGTAATAATATAATTAACAAGGCCTTGACCTCATTCTTTCCTTTTGTGTCGGCAAAGTCAAGATTTAGCTTGTCAATATAACTATCTCTGGTCACAAATATTTTTACTTGAAAGCGAGTCAGATGAATTTATGGTGAAAAACTTGGTCCGTGTGTAGGGAAATGAATAAATGGCAGCCTATGCAGGGTTAAAATGCGTCAAATGACCACTGGATAACATCTTCAACCATTAAATTCAATTGTTAATGAGTCATATTTTGGGGAAAGGAAAACACGAAAGACCAACATTTCATAACGGTGAAAAAGACCAGCGGTGGACAATCGTCGCCTTAGACTTCACGTCACAATCTCAGATGAATCCCTAATATTCCTTCACTATTTCAATATATGGGTGTAGCCTGAATTAAATTTCTCCGCTATTTGTTTATCAATACAATATTCACTCAATTAGTTGTACACGTCATGTGACACTTCAAATGTTGATTTGTATTTACCGAGCTCCGTAAAACAATTAATATAATTAATTTATCTTTAATGGTAAATATTGTGATACATGTGATTATTGACTTGACCTCAGTCCGTACTTTAATAAGCTATATCAGAGATTTGGAAAGATCCCAATAAAACTTATTGTTGAACAATTGTATTTAACACACAAATCATCCAACACAGAAACAACGATTAAACAATGAAATTGTAGAATAATGTTATACTTGGATTTAATTCAAATATTCATCCAAATTATAATCTTTACAATGATGGGGCATGAGATAGACTTTAATGTTCCGTTTTATTTATCACAGAGGGCGCCATAACAAACCGAATTTCCATGTCTTATCTTGTATGAATGACCTTTACTTACAGGTATTTGTCACAGTTTTTTTGGACGTTTGAATTTAGTGGTTGTATTTTGTTGTGTATGTATTTGACTCAAACAGTATTTGTATACTAAGCAGTAATTTACGGGCAAACCCCACCTTTTCAATAAAGAACTTCTGGAGTACACATAAATAGTTTTGATAACAAATATTGACACCCCACATTTATCCAGGGTCTGTTGAAAGGAATGTATTGTTAAATTTACCTAACCAAACACAATAAATAATTAGTTGTCAATATAGTCAATTTAATATGTAATTTGTGGTTATAAAATAACTTTGCAGCTAAATAATCAATAAAACCGTAATTCAAAATTGTTAGACTTTGACATTTTTTATCTATCTGTGTTTTAAACATATCTCCATTAATCTTGTTAATGTTGCATAGTTGTTGCAGCTGATGCACGCGCAACTATAGTTTACGCACATTATCTGACAGTTTTGCAAGAAAGAGTTAAATACAGTATATATATTTTTAATTTAGATTTTTCCTACACATTTCATCTAAACAATTGATGTAAAACTTCAATGATGTAATGTTCTTCAATGTTTTAATTTATGATATGAAAGAATTATTCACAGAATAGGTGACGTAATCTTTCAAAAAAACCACCACCAACAACAACAACAATAATAATAATAATAATAATAATAACAACAACAACAACAACAACAACAACAACAACAACAACAACAACAACAACAACAACAACATAACCTGACTCCTATGAATATTTCAGCTTAAAAATACCAACCGAAAATTTGAAACGTTTGTACTTGAATATTACTGATATTTATTTTGGTGAATAAAATATATTTGTTCCCATCTCATTCTAAATAATCGGTAGATATAATATCTTTTTTAATATATAAGTAGTATTTAAAGTAAAGAATTTTGTGTTGAAGTGTTGAAGTCTTCCTCGATGTATATACAACTCTTGTACACGTATAGTTTCGTTCGTCGTGTTTCACTAATTTCACAGTTTGGTTTCGTGTTCAGCATCCTACGGATAAGATATATTCCCTCCATCGAATGTGTGCTGTCATACGTCCATATCAGAGTACACTTTTAGACCTAATGCAAAATAGAAAAAAGAAAAACTACAAGCATGAAGAAACAGATTATCCAAATCGCCATTTTGTTTTCAAATCCATACTACCTTCCCACAATTACACTTTCAGAGTGACACAGCTATATTATATATTATATGAAAAACCCAAATATTTTAATGATTTTTAAAATTCTTTTAATTTTCTTTAAATCACTGCTGATTTTGTATTTCTCAGCTTTATTTCAAAACTTGTGTCTTAGTTCACCTATTATTTTGTAAAACATTTATATGACAGGGTCACATATCTGAAGAATTGACCTCGTTAAAGTTTGTTGACCCATCGAAACCATTCTTATCTAAAAAAAAAAAATTAGTTATTGTTAGGCAAAGAAAACATTTTATGTAATTGTACCTATATATCGAAATGTATTTATTTATATAAAATTACTAGATCACCCATTATTGAATACCGCCGTACTTTGGGTGTTGATATAAGTTGAATACATTCAATCCTAGCATATTATGTTAACAGTTCATGTTTAACCCTTGTCTATCTGTTTATTAACTTTACTCACATCCATAAATTCTACAAGTAAAGAATTATATTAATCATTATTGTAGATACAAAATTAGCATAACACGGCTATCAAAGGCATAGACAATGGAACAATTAATTGATCCATATGGCAATCAGTTTACCACAGATATGTTGAAGAATAAATAGCTATACACATGCCTCTTTTCTGGCTTAAAGTAAACGAAACCCTGCCGTAGTTGGCGCCTATCCGTTAAGTCATCCAGCTCGAGTGAAGAAGCCCTGCAGTAGGGAGGTATTACTATTTTTTTTAAAGACATACATATGTACACTATGGTAAATCGATCGTTATTAAAAAGAATCCTACCTTTTAATACCAATTTTCAAAATTAAATGTCTTCTTTAATTAATAAGGGACAATGTTATCCACATTAAAGTTAATCCTAACAGTCAACATAAGAAAAATTTAACTTGTATTAAAGTATCACTCAATATCTTTTTCGAGTATGAGAAATGAATTTAGATTTACTGAGATGAATTTTGGCATTATACATTTTACAATACAGTTGGTTTCTGTTGTTGAACATAGTACCGAGTGTTTATCAGATAAAATATGACCCCAACCATATATATCCTAATAAGACACGCATTTCGTAGAGTTGCTTTTATTTTGTCAGAAATTAACAGCAAATCGAGACAGTATAGAGACGTCTTAGTTGGTAAATAGTGATTCGAGTAATTTTAGTAATTTTACAAAGAACATATGATTCTGTAATATGTTAATCAAGCTACTAAGTTTACTGTGTACATTGTATTGTTTGCAACTAGCCTGCATTACAACGTTGCCAAGCTGGACTGTCTGGTATGTACAGAAATCGATCAACCTTTGACCTCGACCAAGCTATGGTCAGTTCACCAGTATGCATCAGCGACAAGCAACACAGATCCGGGTCAGCTAAAAATAGTGTATTTACCCAATGCCACCTCATACTTGATATACACCTTTAATTACATGTATGTTGTGTTTTAGGTTAAATACATCTGAGAGTAGTAGTCGTCATGTTATGATCTCCTTTATACGACTATTTTAGGCTATATAAATAAATGAATTGTGGAATACTATTATTACATCTGATTTAAAGGTACAAATGGAGAAAACAAACAACATTCTAAAGTTTTGGACCGATGACATTAGATACGGACAATGTGGACTTAAAACGACAGAGTAGGAATTCCACCTTTTTGGTCCAGATGCCTACACACTGGCTTTGGTGGTTCAATCACATTAATTTGGTGGTGGTATAATCGCATTAATTTAGTGGTGGTACAATCACATGAATTTAGTGGTGGTACAATCACAATAATTTGCTGGTGGTGTGCAATCACATTAATTTGGTGGTGGTGGTGGTGGTGGTGGTACAATCACATTAATTTGCTGGTGGTGTGGAATCACATTAATTTGGTGGTGGTGGTGGTGGTGGTGGTGGCACAATCACATTAATTTGGTGATGGTACAATCACATTAATTTGGTAGTGGTGTACAATTACTTTAATTTGGTGGTGGTGATGGTACAATCACATTAATTTGGTGGTGGTACAATCACATTAATTTGGTGGTGGTACAATCACATTAATTCAGTGGTGGTACAATCACATTCAATTGGTGGTGGTACAATCACAGTAATTTGGTGGTGGTGATGGTACAATCACATTAATTTGGTGGTGGTACAATCACATTAATTCAGTGGTGGTACAATCACATTCATTTGGTGGTGTGTACAATCACATTAATTTGGTGGTGGTGATGGTACAATCACATTAATTTGGTGGTGGTACAATCACAGTAATTTGGTGGTGGTGATGGTACAATCACATTAATTTGGCGGTGGTATAATCACAGTAATTTGGTGGTGGTACAATCACATTAATTTAGTGGTGGTACAATCACATTAATTTGGTGATATGTACAATCACATTAATTTGGTAGTGGTGTACAATCACTTTAATTTGGTGGTGGTACAATCACATTAATTTGGTGATGGTACAATCACATTAATTTGGCGGTGGTATAATCACAGTAATTTGGTGGTGGTACAATCACATTAATTTAGTGGTGGTACAATCACATTAATTTGGTGATATGTACAATCACATTAATTTGGTAGTGGTGTACAATCACTTTAATTTAGTGATGGTACAATCACATTAATTTGGTGGTGGTGTACAGTTGCTTTAATTTGGTGGTGGTGATGGTATAATCATAATAATTTAGTGGTGGTACAGTCACATTAATTTGGTGGTAGTACAATCACATTAATTTAGTGGTGGTATAATCATATTAATTTAGTGGTGGTACAATCACATTAATTTGGTGGTAGTACAATCACATTAATTTAGTGGTGGTATAATCATTAATTTAGTGGTGGTACAATCACATTACTTTGGTGGTGGTATAATCATATTAATTTAGTGGTGGTACAATCACAATAATTTGGTGGTGTACAATCACATTCATTTGGTGGTAGTACAATCATTAATTTCATACCATGTTAAGTCATGTCATGTCATGTCATTTATGTATTTTTTGGTCTGCGTTTTTGTTCGTTTGGATGCAAGTTTGTCTCGTTTTTTTTGTTTTGTTTGTTTGTTTGTTTGTTTATTTGTCTGTGTGTTTGTTTATTTACCAAAATTACTACGACAAAAAGTTGTGCATTCAGTAACAATCATCCAACAACTACTAAATACAAATGACAAATACACCAGATTACAATAACATTGATAACCAAATACATGACTAGAATAGTAAATATCATAAAAAATAAATAACATAACTATAAAAAAATAATTAAAACAAGAAATTAGTGCTGTCACAAATGACCAATAATAATGTACAAAATCAATAATAGAATACTAAAAATATATTTATATAAAGTTTAATATCAACACAAAAAATAAAACAACCCTGAGATATGTACAGACAACGTAGACACTTAGAGACGTTAAATAAAAGCTGTGAGACGAAATGTAAAGACTTCGCAATTCGATTCTTTTACTTTCACAAGTTCAAGATGTAAAGTTCCAGCTTTTTGTTTATGAATCCATCGTCGACGTCTTTATTTATCTCAGGTTACACTTATAATTGTGATCTGAGCATTTACATATCTCATCACGTACTTGTTAATATGATTAGTCTATGTAAAACGACAGGGTATAAATTCCGTATTTTCTCTTTGGATGCATAAACTATGACGGATATTATGTCAACTTCTTTTTTTTCAGTGTTAGTGTTTTCTTTTGTAACTTTTACATTTTTTTCTTGTTGTTCATTCTGTCACTGGTTTTAATATGTGGGTCAGTTTACTTTTAATGTAAATATTGAATATTTTCCCTCGACATTGTATAAGGCCAAATAAAAAAATTAAAAGTATTCAATGGATTTGAAATCTTACAGATTATACTCTACGTTGTACAATTATTTCAACGAGTAAATCACCCTCATCGATTTTTGCTAGCTGTGCTGGTACTGATATTGCCTTAGAAACTGTAACCCTCAATTTATACCTCTCAAGACTTGTTTACGAGGCTAGATTCTCGAGTTTTATCCACGAGTATAATTTTCCGTGCTTAAAGATTACTATATAGGCTATCAAGAAGGCGAAGTGGGGTGTGGATGAGAGTATAGTTGGGGATTGCCTGAATATGGGTGGGGTTAAGAGTCTGGTCAGGTCCCTCAACTGACCCTTTTGTGCCCTGTTTTGACGACATCCTCAATGTCTACATGTAATCAGACCAAACCAATTGTTTGCTACACAATTATTATACATATATGCATCACAACAATTTGAGCAAATCATGCAGTCACGTGATGTACTCTATCTACCGCGCTATTATTCACAGGTTATCCCGGGACGTTATCGTCCACGACCTCTGAATCCGATTTTTAGACTAACACTAGTCCCCCAGTATTTTATGTTGTAACAAATGGAGATTGATCGAGGTGTATTCGTAGGTGTGTTTGTTTATATCTGCATATATGTATTTTCAAGTTAGTCTTCCAGATAATTGCGAAAAATGTACTTTGTATTTTTTTCAAAACATATTGAGGGTCATGTTGACTTGTGTGAGTCTATGTCATTGCATGTAAATAATAATGTTGGTTAATATATAACTTATAAGGCTGTAAATATACTGCACAGTGGGCATGCGCAAATGACGTCACATTAACAACAACCAAGCTTACATGACTAAGGTGAGTTAGGCACAGTCCCTGTTTAAAAACAGTGAAATATACGTGATTTTATTCTAACGAGTGTTAGATGAGACAGACAGTATTGTCTTTACTATGTAGCAAAGTATTATATTATGTATAATTACATGGGTATGTCAGCTTACTTTTATGAAATAGACATAATTGTGTTGTCAACGAAGTTAAAGGAACAAAGTCCAGAAGTTTATTTTCTTTTCCTGTTACTTTAGTTACATGTAGAAATGTAAGGCTTACATGTCACATGTACAGAATGAATACATAGTTGAATCTTTAATTGAATATTTCTATATTTCATTTTAACTATGTTAAATTTCATCTTGAATGTAGAAAGTCGTGATTTACACTCCTGACGTAATTCAAGTTGACCACAAGGAAGTACTTTGTAAGATTGACAGTGATTGGTATAAGGCAATATGTCCTATGAAAAATGGTTTCGAATGAGGGAAATCGTAAATGAAAGTTTATCAAACGGTAAGCTACTAAATCGTTTTAAGTTTCGGTGTGGTTGATTAATAATCAAAGAGTTTTAACAAACCAGCATGACAGTTTGTAAGCCGGCAGCAATTAGTTGTACAGTTATATTTGGTAAGTCGTACTTCATGAGTAACTTTATAATTTGTACTTGGTATGTACTGCAAGGGTTTAACAAAATATGTTTATTAGTAACCAATAGTGAAGGTTGGCAATGAAATAATCCAAAAATATCAATCTATACATCAATAACTGATGATTTAAAAAGATAAACATAGAGAATGATTTTGTTATATAGAATGTGTAATTGTTTAGCATGGTTGTAAAGTGTATTGGAAACTTTGTTGATTGAAATTTAACTTCACTTTGTCAATGAAATTGTATTTTTATTATTACCGTCAGTCTACTCCTTTTTGAAAGTGTTGTGACCTTCAAAATCAGTCCGTGTAAAATTGTAATATTGTCAAGAGAGACTGTTGTTGGTGATGAGATGTACTCTTGTTGACTCAGTCACTATTTTCGTTTAATAACAAGACAAATACTGAATGTACTGTTTGATCTAAAGACACATAACGCTATACAGTAATAACGGGATATTTAGTCTACATCACTGAAAATATATCACTACTTCGACGAAAATTCTTATTTGTCACCATACTCGGGATCTATATATTTAAAACACCTCAGTGCAAATTTACAATCGTTTTAATAAAATCATTCTGATTACAATGAATTAGCCCATAGATGAAAACATCTACATAGATTTGATAAAGTTGAATAAATCAAATACCATTACAATCTGTATTGTACAATTAGTCACGTGACAAAATGGACCATTTACGTCATATACAGAACCTATTTAACTATTACTATACATCCTGGTGAAACAAAGACAGTGAATCTATATTACTATTATGTAGTAGTATTCTTATTCTTCCTGTCGCACCTAACACCTGCTATGGATTTATTTAGGAGGTCGTCAACCAATAGTTTAGGTAAAACATCAAAAACAACACAATACACCATTAACGAAGAATTACACTGATAAACAGTTGATATACTCTATGGAAATATCTTTTAATAGATTCCAGATTTTTTTTTAAAAAATGAGTGTTATGTATAGTGTGTACATTAATAGGTGGGATTTATCATTGTATTACTCTCATGATTACTTTCTATTGAATGACGTCACAGATGAATTTGTTCAGATGAAGAGATTGTGTAAAGACTACATAGCTGAAGAAGATCTTGAGAAGATTAACAGTCCATACTATCTGATTAAAGCATTGGAAAACAGTCGTCACAGTATTCGACCTTGGAATCGAGACATTCTACGAAACGTTTTGCAGAAGATAGGTAGACGTGACCTTATTGATCAGATCCCTACATTTTATCCTGGTAGGTATTTAGTATGTATGTTTTTATTACTTATATACATTGATTTCATATGAATAACTAGTCACAATACAATTTGTATGTAGATGAATGCAAACCAACTGTAATTACTATAGACATAGACATATGACAGTATATAAACAGTACAGCAATGAATCAAATGAAATACTAAGTCACTGTAATTACTGTAGACATAGACATGGCAGTTAATGAACAGTGCAGCAGTGAAAGTTTACCTGTTGTCTGTTTTATGAAAATTATTTTTCGTATTTTTTTTCATTGTAGAACTTAATTTTAACATGTAACTAAGAAACAAACTTTTTCAATATTGGAATATGCAGTGTTACTAATTCTCGATTGATTCAGAAAACACGTTATTACTTGAAATACAATGTGTTTTTAAAACTTCATACGTCGCGGCATATCACCATAAAATGAAAACAATTTCAAATTATTTTTTATCCTGACTACATTATCTTAAAATTAGAATAACTGTTACATGACTTCTATGCTGATTAATATCTAAATGTAGTATACCTCAAGGCACGAAATGCTAGCAAAATGTCAATTTTAATGGTTATGTCTAAGTCGTAGTCAATTCTAAGTATATACTTTCTTGTATTATAAAAATAATAACAAGTACTTATTTATAGAATTAATTACTTGAGTAATGTAGCGCCAAGTACCAGTTTTTCACTAATATCTTAGGTCTGCTAGATCGTTTTTGGAAATATCAAAATAGTTTCAGTTCCTTTCAATAAGTATGAAGATTAAACAAATCTTATGAACAAGTGACAAGTACAAGTGCATGTCTTTGTATTATATAACAGAGTTGCAGCTTATTTCATCAACCAGAAGTTATATAATATTCTCATTAGAAGGGTTTCTGGTATTCTTACTAATATTATTTTAAGTGTATACATACTCCTCTTCGACGTAATACTTACGCCCTCTGGTGGTGAACCTTGAGATATGTCAGCCATTGTTACTATATACTACACAGTCAATTACAGCCTTGTCCTCGGTCAAAAAAAACAACATAGTCGACTAGTTGCCCTCGCCATTGGCGTGGCATTAATACTAATATTATGCAAGTCTCTAGATCGCATGCTTAATTAAAAACAAGAAAAAAATAAGTAGAGCTAAAATTCATATGATATGAAAGTTTTAAAAAAAGTACAACTAATTTGTTGATCATTTGTGAGCCCCTGCTGAAGGAGTGCACATGTGTAAAGTTATCTATGCTAAATCGATAAGTCATTCTCTTTTTAGGGCAAAAAATGACATAAATGCGACACTAGATAAAGTTGATGTAAGTTGATGTATTCAACAATTAGATGATAATTGTGTCGAGTTGGTCCAAGCGCCCGAAAGGTGGCGGTATGAACAGCGGATTGTAGATTTTAGGTAGTTTGATGCCCCCACCTCCACCCCCCCCCCCGTCTTTGATAATCTTGGGATTGTAGCTTCTGATGTTGATAGCCCCCCCCCCCGAACTTTCTCTGGAAATCATGTGGGATGAATCAATAAAAAAGAGTCGCAGTCGATGTTATGATTGTACATGTAGCTGCGAGAGTGTTCAGTTAAGGTTGATGCTACAATGTTGTCCCTCACAGGTTTGTGGTGTTCCTGGACCCTGGTTTTCAATTGTCTTCCGGATGCGCAAATATTCCCTTGGTCACGATCGGTTGACCATACAGCCACCTAGTGGTCAGTTGTAACTATAGAATTTGTCATTCTAATGAGGGTAGTCGACCAAGAAAGATCGGAACATCAATTCTCAGAACTTTGAACTGTTTGTGCGTTATAACTTTTGTAAATAGTTTGATCTACCAATCTGATGAACATTTTGGCCATTCACCTGAACGGTGTATTGAAGTGTAGCTGGCATCACCGTAAATGTTTGAAATCCCAGGAAACATTGATTATTAATGGAAATGAGTTATGGTCAGTTCGTGCTCTGTTTATATATACGGTGTTATTTATTGTGTCATGGATTATAGTTTTGCGGCTAAATTTAACATATAATTGTTTATAATATAACAAGTTACACTTCACCTTTAATCATTAGTGTTTGTGTTAGCCACACAGTGGTATACTGGAATCAGAAACAGTAAATAATACAAACGTTGTGATATCAAGTGGATAATAAATCTTCATGATATTCAAACAAACTTCAATTATTTGGTAATTTTAACAGTACCGTATTATTATTGTATGGTCATATTAAAAGTGTTTCTGCCAAGTATGGAAGTTAATGCTGATATTTTGTGATCTTAAAGACATTTGTTATGTTTCCCCTTTGTTCAGTAGATTGACTATAGGGATTATGGAATCAGCTCTGCAGTAATTAGTATAGTATAGTATAGTATAGTAGTAGTTTATTATAGTGACATGCAGATTTACAATAATTTGCAATAAATATACGTATACGGATATACATCTGCCCAGCCCCTTCGGACTTATAAGTCACTTTTTTTTCAAAACAAATTAAACAAATAGAACATCTATAAACTTACATACAATGTCACAGGAGAAAAGTACAAAGAACGTATCTATGGCGATATTTATCGAAACAAAACATTTTTCCTTCTCTCAAAAGCATTATACACATATATAGCTAAACGACGTGAACATCGTACATTAAGGAGGTGAAATTTTTCCTCAATATTTAAATCAACAAATGTATCAAAAACTCGATTTACATCTGTGAACATAGTTAATCTGATTTCAACTACATTACAGAAGATACATATTCTATTTGCTAAAGTTTCATTTCTGAATCGACCAGTTTCTATTCGGAGTGGTAAAATCCCAAGTCTAATTTGTGCAAGGTATGAGCGGTGCAACCTCGATAAATTCATCTCAGCGGCGGCTGTACATATGGTTCGACTTTATAGTGATGTTTAAATGTTATATATGTTCGTAATTTTGCTTTCTCTATAACCTTTTGATCCCATTCTCTTCCATAGTTTGCTAGCAATTATATTATCATTGACACATCTATTATTAGAGTTTATTAGTTAATACCATTTCCAATTGTTTACATTTTATAATGTCGATTAATTATAAATAACTGAATAAAATTCGATTATACATGGTCTATGATTAAATTATTACGGATAATAGAGGAACAGAATCAGCTGAAATGTCGCTATTACTATAGGAATGTGGGTTTTTTTATTGTGGGATTTGAAGAAGTGGATCGATCAGGGGAAGCGTTGCACAATTTTGGTCGAGTTACTTGCTTTGGTAAACAATTATTCAATGTTTGAAGACATAAGTGTTAATTGAGAGATTTGGGATTTGTCATTTCTTTCCAAACAATACTAATACTCACAACAACTCATTACATATTACTAATTAATACACTTTGGCACCGTGGGAGTCTTAAAAATGATTTAATTCTAGTATGTTAATGAAAGTAAAGATAAGAGACCATGGAAACGACAGTAACAGACTAAACTGTTTATTACGTAAACATCACCCAAACCTCGATTATAAAGAACGTGACTATGACAAACGTCTGTAATTGAGAGATATAAAATATAAAACAATAAATTTTATTCAATATTTTCATATGTGAGAGTGTAGTGATAATCAGTGTTCTATAACTATCTACAATCGTCCACTAGTATGTTTCTCAATGTTTCCCCTTCTCTTCCTCAGTCGTCAGGAAACTTATATTGCAACTTTAAGTTACACTGGTTTATGAGTATAGGTAAATTTATCTGACACCAGAGTAAAATTTGCGGATTTATTTGAACTTAAACTTGAAAATCTAAAAATCTGAAGTGTCACAAGATACGGTAGCATTTGTCATTTACAGGTCAGTGTCTTAGGTTAAACTTTAAATAATTAATATAATAAATAGTGAACCATAGTTTTTCATTATAATTTCCATATAAGCAGGTAATGACTGATAATAAAGATATACTGTTTACATATCTCAATATCTAATCTAAATATCTAATTCAATTCTACAAGTATGGAAGTGAAATGAATTAAATTAATATCATCCTTTGATGACTCATTAGCTGCCATTAATGGGGAATAAGCAGTGACATTATTGTTTCTTCTATTTCTATTGTAATTTTCACCGTTGAGTTGCTTTGGTAGATATGATCATGATCATATAACAGCACGCTATGCATGGCGTGAGAGATGTCGCTTTATAGAAATATAAATTGTGTTATCACTTTTTTATGAGCAATTTATTTATTTATTTATTTATTTATTTATTTATTTATTTATTTATTTATTCATTTAATCATTTATTTATTATTTTTATTCATTTATTTATTCCATTATTTATTTATTTATTTATTAATGTGTGTATATATTTATTTATTTATTCATTCATTCATTTATTCATTCATTCGTTTATTTATTAACATTTTGTTAATTACGAAATGGGCAAATCAAAGAGAATGCCTTGATTAAATACAATAATAATGAGGTGTGTCGTTTTCGTAAACTTATACATCCTGTTCCGGTGGAATATACATTAGAAATTTAACAAAAATAAAAATACTAAATATAAGACAAAACTATACATGAACATTGTATGTCGAACAGATGTGTCTCTCATAAAACCCCACTTCCGTTTCTCTGTATCTCTAAACAGTATACATATATTTGTAAACTAATTATCACTCTCGCTGACTTCAGCGACCCGCTTGGCGATGAAGTGTGCCATCAGCGATGGTGCTGTGTGATCGAGAGAAGTGCATTTGTAGTAGATTACGCCTATTTATGTTGGTAGAAATAATTTGCTCTGAAAATTAGTACACAAGAGACAAATACCGTTTCGTTTCTGTATGAAATGTGAGCGTTTTATGGATTTTCCCTGTAAAGTTATCATTTCCATTTAAGAGACATTTGACAAGACTTAGTGTTAAAAATAGTCTTAAAAGAGTTAAATAAACACCTGAGGCGTAGTCTCCACTGGGTGACAAGACAATTGCCACAATTTTGTTAAATGACAGAAGATCGTTCGAAATGCAGTTTGAGATCTCCTCTTTTTTTAAAAGAAATAATAATTTTACATTTTTACGAAAAATACTAATATCGCCAAATGTGGTGCACCATTTTAGGCAATGCTGGGAAATCAGAAACAAAACAGTCTAATTCTAATCAGTACAGCTTGCAAATTAAAGAAGTTAACTATGTGCTTGTTGTCATTCAATTGGATTGCCATAAATTTGGGTTAGCCAGTTGTAAGCAACACAGTCTTACGGACGGGGCTAAGATTGCGTATGATCGATACCGTCGTGGGGACTTGGGTTCAGTGACAATAGTTATAAATACTAAAATGAATGGCACAAGATTATATAGGTATAAATGAACTGATAGTATGCTTTTACTTATCAACATAAATCACAATATCTACAAAATAAGCTTTCAGTAAAGAAAGTAAATACTATCGGATCCGTTCTCAAAGATTAATTAATATTAAGTTTACAATAATTTATTTCTAAATTCCAAAAAATAATTAATAGTACGATAAATTGTCTTGAGTTGATTTATACAAATGAAAATAATATTACAATAAGTATCCTAAGTTGATTTGTATAGTGAAATAATATTACAATGAGTAGTTTTAAATTGATTTACCGCAGTAAGTGTATCCTATATAATAACGTGGAATATATGTTAAACGCTATAAAAGGAAAAATTACTTCAATTGACTATATTAAATATCGCCGGAAGTGTAAGTAATTAAATGTCACGAAGCTGAAACGGTAGAAACTAAATACATTAAAGAAGTAGAATACAGTTCGCGTCTACAAGATGGCTGCCACTATTCTTGAACCAAATAAACACAATACAGTTCGCGTCTACAAGATGGCTGCCGCTATTCTTGAACGAAAGAAGTAGAATACAGTTCGCGTCTACAAGATGCATGGCTGCCACTATCCTTGAACGAAAGAAGTATAATAAAGTTCGCGTCTAGAAGATGGCTGCCACTATTCTTGAACGAAAGAAGTAGAATAAAGTTCGCGTCTACAAGATGGCTGCCACTATTCTTGAACGAAAGTAGAATAAAGTTCGCGTCTACAAGATGGTTGCCACTATTCTTGAACGAAAAAGAAGCAGATTCAAGTTCGCGTCTACAAGATGGCTGCCACTATTCTTGAACGAAAGAAGCAGAATAAAGTTCGCGTCTACAAGATGGCTGCCACTATTCTTGAACGAAGCTTGATTGTTAGTACACCGCACGTAGAACAATAAGTTTAGTTCAGCAACTCCTACACTTGGTGAGAACACATAGTTCCACAAAACTTCAGAGAGACGACGTACACTCCTACAACATCAATTTATATTCAGACGAAATAATAGTAGTAGTTCAGAATTTCTAGTTTAAATAAATGTCACGACACGAAAGAGAATAATTGAACAATAGTTCACGGACTTCATCAACACAACACAATAGCACACGCTTTTAAAGTCACGCCCTTTATACTGTACCGACGTCGACACGTACACACAACACAGAATTTCCTAATAAGACATCTCCTGGACACAGCTCTGCCTCTTCTCAGTTCTGCAGTATAATTACACTTCTACAGCAACAACGTACGACAATTTAATGCTTCAGAGTAGTCAGAATGCAGGAACACTCACGTTTACAGTTTTCTGGACGTTTCCTCTCCGTATGCACGGCGACGACAGAAACCACTGCAATAACCATAACCACAGCCAATATACCACTAATTCTGGAAATAGTTATATCTCCAAGGTTTGTTAGTCCGCACTGTAAGTAACTTCGGGTACCAAAAAACACCCTGTACATCTATTGGCGGAGCTCCGGGACTTCTTGGACCAAACTCCGTTGACCATCACAATAGAAAGGCAACGTGGATAAGTGGTTTGACTGCAACAGAGACACTTGTGTACTGCTCTACTCAAGGACTGTTGTACAGTGACACGAAGACGCAAATCAAACATAGAACTAAGTATTCATAAGATGTCTAAATCAAACAGGTGGCTATGTAGAAAAGCATAGGTGGACATCAGTCAAAAGAAATGCATACATAATTAAAACTAGTACGAAAAACAAAGGTATGAAATAAAGACAAAGTGAGGGCGCCATATATACCTCGGCTACACAATAAACAAAACCATGACCATAGAATTGTCGCACTAGAACCCCGTGCGTGCAAGTCGAAATAGACCCGTTGACTTGAGTGAGTAAGTTATGGAGCGATCGGGTGATCGCTGCAAGTTCGAATTCTACGTCTCGCTCCCAAAAACATTATACTTAACAAGCAGAACGCACAGCAAGTACCAGCGTTTCAGAATTCAAAATAGTCATACGAGACGACAGCAGTTTTGCACGTCGGGGATAGAACTCTGATTTTAAATTTATAAAGCCCAGTTTCTCACTATACTACTCGCAGTTCGTATAGCATCCACCACCGTCACCTTTATCGAAACAGACAGATGGCTACCCAGTGCAGCTTGCCTAGTCAGTGAGAACGGAGAAGACGGCTGCGAAATCGCGGGAGTACGGAGTATTCTCTCCCCAAAGTTACATCATCCCAAGTGGGTCCCAAGGTTGAGTAACCCCCTTTTTTACTAAATCTCTCTCAACTTTAGGCCAATAGAATACAAAATACACTAAGGCTTACGTTTCAGGGTTGTATTCCATGTTTGGGAATAGTGAGAATATATACCCCATGTGACTTTTCTACATGTCTGAAGATTACGTGTAGCCAACTTCCAATGCTACTCCCAGTCTACACCACGAATCGTTACTGTGGGAAATATCAGAAGACAACCTAACGCTAAATACTTGGCATGTGATAATATCCAACCGACACAGTATAAACACTCGAGTGTACGTTGTTATCAACTACTGAGCTTTAACTTGTTAAACCATGAACTGTCTATCAACCCATGCCGGATTGGCCTTGAATTATATAGCTGAGATGAAATTACCTTCAACTAATTTTGAAAGGAAATATATTGTTAAATTTGGAAACAGTAATATTGCGTGCAAGGGGCAGTACTATTTCCACACAACAATCAATCCATATGCATCAGTACTTCAAGTTGTTATTATGATAAACTCATATTATTAACTTTGTAGCTGTGTAGTAGTGACAGTGATTTATCAGAAAAAAGATTTGTTTGCTTTAAATTTGTATATGCTTTCTTTACAAGTCTTTATTTGCATAACGTTAGATGAGGGCCGGAGTGGTAAAAATACACTCAATACTGTTTAGATGCCTTTATAAAATTTGGTATTTTTATTAATATTATGTTTCTATGAGACCTAATTCATAATGATCAAAACTGTAAAACAATAAAAGTAATAGATTATTAGTCTTTCATCTGTAATGTAACTTACTTCGTCCACAACATGTCCGCAAAATATAATTACTCACCTCGTTTAGAGTAGTAACGAAAATAGTTTAGTTTTAATCATGTGATATAATAATCGGAACAAAGATAGGAAGAGCAAAGTATCTTTTACTGACAAGACATTGCTACTACGTACAAAGGTTCTTTATCTGCCTGTCTTTGTTTATATCTGTCTGCTTCTATCACACTCCATGACGGTTAACTTAATGTGCCCGTCTAAAACCCTGAAGTGTCACAATATACAGTAGCATTTGTTATTTACAGGTCTATGCCTTAGGTTTAAACTTTTACTGTAATCATAAACCATAGATTTTGTATTAACATATAAGCATGTAATATGACTTTGATAATAAAGATGTACTGTTTACATCTAATCTAAATATCTAATTCAATTCTACAAGTAGAATTGTATGTCATGACATATACATATATATCTCAATAGGAAATGTATATGCTAATTGCTAACATTAGTAAAAAATATCATGCATGAAATGATAGTGGATTTATAGTATTAATGACAGGGTTATGATATAATAACACGCTATGTACGGGATGGTAGATGCCGCTTTAAATACATAAATATAATTATCACGCGAAATTCTAATTAAATTTGATGTCAAGTGTTATCATCTTTCAGCAAATATTTTGTTAACTACGTAATGGGCAGATCTAAGATAAGGCCAAGAAAAATAGTTCACATCCTAGATTAAATACAGAAATAATTTGGAGAGGCGTTTATATAAACTCATACACCCTGCTCCAGTGGAATATATACATAAGAAATTTAACAAAAATAAAAATACGAAATATAATTAAGACAAAGCGTTTAATTCACTTTACATGAACATTGTATGTTGAACAGATGTGTTCTCATAAACCATACTCCCGTTTCTCTGTACCTTATAAACGGTATACTTACATTTGTAGACTCGTTATGTGACCACAATCTATCTGAATTCATGCAGCGACCCGCTTGCCCATGATCAAGTACGCCATCAGCGGTGAGGCTGGGTCATCGGGAGAAGTGTATTTGTAGTAGACTAAGTGTACTCATATTTATGTTAGTAGAAATATTTCCTCTGAAAGTTAATACACAACTATAGAAAAATACCGTTTCGTCTCTGTTTACTATTCAATTGTGCTGTTCTTTTATTATGGAGTTGGGGTGGGGATCATTTCCCACGTAAAGAGTTTATTAAACACCTAAAGCTTAGGCTCTAGTGACAAGATAATTATCACGATTTTGTTAAATTTTAGAAGATCGTTCGACATTCACTGTTGACACAGTTTGAGATTTCCACTTTAAATTTGTTTAATATTTTTATGGTTTTTAAAAAAAATTTCGTGTAACTCATTAACTTTGTAGATGTGTATTAATGATGGTGATTTATCAGAAAAAAACAAGAACTTTATTTACATTATGATAACGCTAGATGAGGGTAGGAGTCGTATAAAAATATACTCGTTAATTTTAGATGGTTCTTTCTCTGTATATGTGTTTGTTTATGTCCTCCTGCTTCTATCGCTATGTATAAATTCCATATTTATACATCTACATTGTGTATCTATCAAACTCTGTCTCGTTTAGATTGTTTACATTTAATAATACGTAATTATCGTAATTATGTCAGTGCGGAAATAGTTACTATGTAGACCGACACAAAATATACATTTATATTCTAGAACGCTAAAATATTCGTCACCTTTATTAATAATCTCTCTCTCTCTCTCTCTCTCTCTCTCTCTCTCTCTCTCTCTCTCTCTCTCTCTCTCTCTCTCTCTCTCTCTCTCTCTCTCTCTCTCTCTCTCTCTCTCATCTGTGTTACATATGACGTTTAACTCATTTCCTGTATACAGTTGGTAAGTATGCATGTAATTATTATGGTATATCCTATATATGTGTTTTATCAATTATGTCATATTTATCAATTATGTTATATTATCTAGTATTGTTGGTGCTCTAATCTTGTCACACATTTTGCTTTCACTGTAAAACGTCACAAAATATATAATTATAAATAAAATTGAAAAAGAAAAAATAGCTTACTATAGTATGTTTCCTGATATTTCCATTTCACTTTTTCAGTCGTCGGAAACTTTTTTTGCAACTTTAAGTTATCCTGGTTTATAAGTATAACTTTATCTGACACCTATCCGTAAAAGTTACAGATTTACATGAACTTAAACATGACAGTTAACTTAATTTGCCAGTCTACAAACCTGAAGTTTCACAATATATAGTAGCATTTGTCATTTACAGGTCAGTGCCTTAGGTTTTAAGCTTTTAATCATAATCAATATGTAATAAATAACGAGATGTACTGTTTACATATCTCAATATCTAATCTACATATCTCTAATTCAATTATATAAGTATAATTCCATTTGATGACATATAAATATATCTGATTGAAAATATACATGCCAATTACCAACATTAGTACAACATATTATTCATGAAATGATAGTGGATTTATAGTATCAATGATAGGGTTATGATATAATAACACGCTATGTACGGGATGATAGATGCTGCCTTAAATACAGAAATATAATAATCCCATGAAATTCTCATTAAATTTGATGTCAAGTATTATCATTTTTTATTTATTTTATACGACATGGGCACATCTACGATGAGGCCAAGAAAAATATTTCACATCCTAGATTAAATCACAGACAAGTTACACACTTGTCTGTGATTGAATACAAAAATAATGAGGAGAGGCGTTAATATAAACTTAGACACTCTTCTCCAGTAAATATATATACATAAGAAATTTAAATTTAACAACAAATAAATATACGACATAAAAGACAAAACTTTTAATTAACTATACATGGACATTGTGTGTTGATCAGATGTTTGTGCTCATAAAATTCTACTTCCGTTTGTTTGTATTTCTAAACTGTGTATGTGCATTTGTAGACTTACCACACGCTCTCAGACTTCAGCGACCCGCATGGCCATGAAGTGCGCCATCAGCGGTGAGGTTGGGTAACCGATAAGTGCATTTGTAGTTAGTGTACTCTAATTTGCCCTGACAATTAGTACACAACAACAAAAATACGGTTTTGTCTCTGTTTCCTATTAAATATGAGCGTTTATGAATTTTCCCCGTAAAGTTATCATTTAAATTTGAGAATCTTTGGACAAGATAGTGTTTAATAAACACCCAAAGATTAGTCTGTAGGGACAAGAGAATTATCACGATTTATTTGTGAAATGACAGAAGATCGATCGAAGTGCACTGTTGTCACAGTTTGAGATCTCCCCTTTTTTAAAAGTCAATAATAATTTTACAGTTTTTACGAAATATATTAAGATCGCCAATCTCTATGTCGTGCGCCATCTCAGGCGGTATCTGGAAATCAGACGCAAATCATTCCAATTTGTTTGTCTAATAACAGTACATTTGACAATTTATAAGTTCATGATAATGACTAAAAGAGGTTAACAATTGGATTGTGATTGATTGTTTTCGGTATTGACATTCAATTGGATTGCCATAAATGTGGAGTAGCCCATAAACAAAACCCTGACCATAGTATATAAATTCTCCATGTACGTTGTCAACTATATGAGCTTCAACTTGCTAAGCCATGAACTGTCTATCTTCCCATGACGGGATTGTCCTTGAATTATATAGCTGAGATGTAACTAAGCTCAACAAATTTTGCAAGGAAATCTATTTTTAGATTTTGAAACAGTGATATTGCGTACAAGGTGTACTGTGTACTATTTCCACACATCAATCATTCCATTTGCATCCGTATACGTCAAGTTGTAATTATGATAAACTCATATTGTTAACTTTATTTAATAGATGTGTAGTAATGTATGGTAGTGATTTATCAGTAAAAGCTTTATTTGATTTATATGTTTTCTTTACAGTTCTTATATTTGCATATGATAACGTTAGATGAGGGTATGAGTGGTACAATTACACTCAGTACATTTTAGATGCCTTTAAAAAATTTGTTATTTTTATTAATATTATGTTTCTATGCGACCTAATTCATAATGACCAAAACTGTAAAACAATAAAAGTAGTACATTATTAGTGTTTCATCTGTAATGTAAGTAATTTCATTCACAATATGTCCCGCAATGTAATAATTTCTCACCTAGTTTAGATTAGGAACTAAAATAGTTACGTTTTTTAATCATGTGATATACTAATTGCAACAAAGGTATACGTAGATATCTATATTGTTTGTCTATCACACTCTATGTTTTGTTTAGATTTAACAATACTTTCTGTCTAAATGTAAGTTCAGCAATACTTACCATGCACATCGACACAAAATATACATTTCTATCATATATCCCTATAATACTAATCTCTCTCTCTCTCTCTCTCTCTCTCTCTCTCTCTCTCTCTCTCTCTCTCTCTCTCTCTCTCTCTCTCTCTCTCTCTCTCTCTCTCTCTCTCTCTCTCTCACACGTATAGGATTGGTAAGTATAGTTTACCGCTTTAAAGACCGTCACAAATGGGTCTAAGATTATGTACTAAGGGAAATAAATGGATTGTTGTGTTTTGGTATGTATACTCTTATCTTGGCTACTGGTGTGTATTTGTTTGTTACACGATTTACCTGCTTTCTGCATATATCATGATTTTGCAGAATGGTGTAAGAAGGTTATCATCCACCTATTTACCTATTTACATCATCACATGTAAATATTGTATGATTTTCTGACCTGATCAATACGGCACCTTTCCTTTATTTACATTTATTTCCTTCATTTCATATATTGTCACTTGTCGTCTTTCTATGTTTGTAAGCGTGGTCGGCTAGTTGAACAAGTACGTAATCACTTCAGGCACTCTTCATAAAAGACAAACTTAAAAAAAACCCGACAATATTTGAATGAAAAGAACGACAAATACAGGAATAAACCTGTATGTTCTCTTTTTAATTTATAAACAATTCGTTTACCTAATCATATCCATCTGTTACTCATATTTCCATACTTCCATATGCACTTGTCCTATAATAATTGATTATGTATGTGCTAACAGTGGGCAAAGTAAGCCAACTATATATTCTATACTTGTCCCCTCCCCCATCTTTTTGTCAGGCCTTAAAATAATTATTTTGTTGAGGTTACCCCAGGCCACGTAGTATTTCACTACTGAGAAGACGACGACGACGACGACGACGACAACAACAACAACAACAACGATGACAACAACAACAACAACAACAATAATAATAATAATAACAATAACAACGACGACGACGACGACGATGCCAACGACAACAACGGCGACGTCAACTCCATGCAGAACGTGAAAACATGTCTTCATGGAAATCTCTATTCATCTAGCTCAACAACCAACCTCTTTTCGGGCACGATGTGAATCTTCGTAGAAAAAAAATCCAGTTGCAACAAATTTCGTATTTATCTCGTAAACGACAAAGCAATTTCCGATCATTCTAGTGTTAGAAATACTGTTGACTACTGTAAACAACTTTATGAATCAGCAGAAGATGCAACATTTTCGAGTGATTTCAAAGTTTATGAAGTTGATACAAAATTCAGTGATTTCCCAGATGCTAGCCGAAATAACGTTGATACAATCGTATCTCCACCTTTATATGTTGAAGATATTTCACATGATATAGGAAAACAGAAGCGCGGATAGGCAGGAGGGCTTGACGTTATCAAATACGTACATTATTTCAGAGGTATACGTCACTATCTCGTGGACTCGTTACTTCATCGGTTTAACGCAATGATTACCTTCGGATACATCCCCAATTTTCAAGGGCGATAACAAATATGGTTTTGAAACTGCAACTTACAGAGGAATTTCCTAACTACCATATTTTGCAAATATCTTCGAAATGTGTATCTTTCACCGCCTACAACCCTAACCCTATCTTTTTACTCTGACTTGTACGAGAGTCAACTGTGGTCCTTTAGGTGCAATGTCTGATGGTCGTAAACCAACAGTTACTGTTATGCTAGCAATGTTACTGCTTTACAACGCAACTGTTTAATAGTTAGATTGTCATTGTCAAGCTATCAAAGAAATAAGTTGTGAAACACTGATAATAGCATTGCTAATGAAAATTTCATCGGTTCTACAGTACCAGATTTCACTAATACTGAAATCAAGTTATTAGGTATTTGTTTATCAAGTGGGTTTTGACAACCGAATGCACTATATACGCTGCCTATTGTAAGTCCGAAGCTGCGAACGTGGTTTATCTGAGCTATCAACAATATAGAAAGTCCACTACGATGGATGTATTCTTTGGTGGAAATTCCACTTTTGTTTCAACACAACATTAAGTGAAAAAACCGATTTACAGTCCGATTATATAAAGCAAGTGCTGAGTTTGCCCAACACAGTGGTAACTGTTCTGTCGCTCTGGACGACCATCCTTCATTATTCAATCTGTTTTCCAGATACTCTCCATATATTTTCCATTTTTTGGTTTTCCTTGGTTCTGGTTTTTTTCCTATGGCCAGTTTCTAAAATTTGCGAGTTGATTTTGGCAGACTTGGTGTGGTCATTGTCATTTTCGACAGTTCTTGGAACTATGGTTGAGCTGGCCAATACGGGACAATAACTGTTCCTTCTGCTTGTTATCTCTTTAGTACTGGACGGTATCCGTGGTACGAGGCGATATGGCGCATTCCCATAGTTGTTGTGTGTGTTCTAGTCTTGTTGAGCCACAATCTGATTAAAATCCGATGTAGATGTCGGCTAATTGTGCGTGCTATCTTACCTTCGTTATTTGGCTTGAATTGACCTTCGTAGTACATGTTTAGGTTTTTAGCCCGATCGCCTCCTCTCGATCGCCTCCCCTCGTAGAGGAGGCGATCAGGCTAAAAATGTAAACATGTACAAAGAAGGTCAATTTAGGCAAAATAACGAAGGTAAAATAACAATGAACGATTAGCCGACATCTACATCGGATTTTAACACAGTGGTAACTGATCTGTCGCTCTGGACGACCATCCTTCATTTTTCAATCTGTTTTCCAGATACTCTCCAAGCATATATTTTCCATTTTTTGGGTTTTCCTTGGTTCTGGTTGTATTCCCATGGCCAGTTTCTAAAATTTGCGAGTTGATGTTGGTAGACTTAGTGTCGTCATTGTCATTTTCGACAGTTCTTGGAACCATGGTTGAGCTGGCCAATACGGGGCAATAACTGTTCCTTCTGCTTGTTATCTCTTTAGTACTTGTAGTATCCGTGGTACGAGGTGAAATGGCGCATTCGCATAGTTGTTGTGTATGTTCTAGTCTTGTTTACCAATGCATCGATGCCGGGTTTCAAAGGGTCGAGCATCCAGTTGTTGTAAATTGGTAACTGCGTATTTGTCATGCTGGCAAATCTGTCTATACTGTGAGGTCCCCACATGTTGTCCAACATTTGGAACAATTTTAGATGGAGTCTCCAATCGTAATGATCCACAATTCTGGACAACGTATCTGCGTGACAGCAGTTTGATTTCCCCACTAAATGTTTCGCTGCCGGTTTTATATCGAAGTCGTGTGCTTCCATCCACACAAGTTTTACTACTTGGGTCATTTCTGGACAGCACCCTCACAGGTGGTTGAGATATGCCACTGTTAACGTTGTAACATTGGTTGATCATTTCTGCATTTTTGGAGTAAATGACTTCAATGCCATCAATACTGCCATTAGTTCGCTGTAGTTGGAATGTTTCCTAGACAGTCTTTTGTTCCAGTTGCCTGCTGCTACGTGCTGCATGTATACTGCTACCCATCCTGTTTGAAATACATCTGTCCACATTTGCTCATTGACTAGCATTGTTTGTGTTGTTTGTTGTTTGTTGTTTGTTGTTGTTGTTGTTGTTGTTGTTGAGCGCCCATTCCACTATTGCACGGCCGTTAATCACCATTCCAAGTCTTTTTGGACTGGTGGTTTATAGTTAAAATATTTCCCCATGAAGTTTTCGTGGCTAATAACCTGTACACACTGTGGAGTAGGAGTTTGCCCGGTACTATAGCTTGTGTTATTGCTATGCATCGTCCAGCTATTCTGGCAAGTACTCTGACTGGAAGCATATCTTTTTGTTCAAGTCCCTCATTATATCGTTTAAACTTCCTTACACGCTGTGTTGGTACAGTGTATGCTGATCTCTGGATCTCCATCTGGACCTACACTGTTTATTTGGTATCCGGTAAACACCTTCTTGTTTGATGGTACTAGTTTGGATTTCTCCCAATTCAGGTACCAACCCAGTACTTGCATAGTTTGTATAGCTAGTCTATTTTACTGTCTATAGGTTCTTCCTGAGCTGCCAGGAGAAAATCGTCTACATATGCCAAGTTTCGAAAACCAATAATCCGAAGATATTGTGCCACTGCTCGTATTACTTTGCAAACATAATATGGGCCTGCATTCAGTTCTAACGAAAGAACTTTCCATTGGTAGAACGTCCACTTGAAACCTATGTATAGGTGGAAGTCTGCATTTACTGGTATATGGTGAAAACCACTGTTGATGTCCCATATTGGTATTATGTCCTTTTTCTGTACTGTTTCCATCATTGTATGTATATCTTCGTTTTGGAATTTTGGTTAGGAGACAAACTTGGTTTAGTGTTCGTAAGTCTATTACCATACGTCATTTTCCTCACTTGTTGGGTACACGCATCCAATGGGTGACACACAGTAGGATTCTGTTGAACATTGTTATACAACATTGCATTCAATTAACTGTTGAATTTCTTTGTTGGTAAAGTCTGCTCGGTTTCGAGAAAATGTATGGTTTTGAAGACAAAATTGTTCTGGTTCACTCACAAATGGGAGCTGAACACCTTCAGTTATCCAGTTTATAATATGTTTTGGTGCACCAATTTTAATCCATTCGTCTGCATATGCTCCTAGTGAAGCAGCCTGGAATTTACTTTCCATGACTCTGAAATGTCATTTTGCTGATGTTGTTGTCTTCTTGGAATATTTCTGTTTGTGAACGTATGTTGCCCTTGACCGTTATAAGTATTCCAAGTAAGTATATGAGGCAATGTAACATGTGACCCATGAGTACGCCCTCTGTGTTGCGTGACTACAAATGTTGGCGCTTGATGTTGCGCATGCAAAAGGATCTGAGTACTACGTAAAAACAATTGATATTAGTATATAGACATTGATGTATAACTACTGTATTACGTAGATATATAAATAATCATCCATGGCAATGCAAACTCGTGGCAAGGCGTTGAGATGACCTCCTATCACATTGGTTTCACATTCTTAGACTTTTGATCGGTTCGAATGAAGTAATTACATTTGTTTGCTTTTTGAACGGCAGCAAACAGGCCTCGTTCATGGCCATGGTGTGATTATGAACTGCAGGATTACCTGCATTTTTTAAAAAGTGAATTGTTGTATGACTAGTACTAAACCTTTCCGTCAGTAAGCAACGATCGCACAATGTCACACGAGCTCAGAACTTCGAAAACTTTCACGCCTTCAATGATAACAGGTTCTGTATTTACTACTGAGATGTTGAGATGTCGATTGAAAATTTGCTTCTAATGTGAGGTACAGTGCTGGCTTTTCGGTATTATTTTGAATGTGTTTACCATCTAGTGTTTACATTACATTGCTCGAGGTGGCGTGACCGCTGCAGGTTTCATCGTGGTTTACATCATATATTAACGTGTTGATGTCGCACTGTGAAGGTTCGTTTAGGGGGCGGGGGAGGGGGTTGTACTAAACGAACTTATTATAAGTTCGTATATTGAGATTGTGCAACGTTGTGCGACTGCTGCTAATCAACCTGGCGAAAAGACGTTGACGGCCATCATTTAGAATTATCCGAGTTTCAAAACGAGGTTAACCTGGTTCTAATCATTGGTACTGTACTCACTCTGTGTATAAAATGATTATGTAGCTATGTATAATAATTTAATATCTATTCCTCTTGGAGGCCGCTGGCCCAAATCACATATTTACAATCAAAAGAGAAATGGTGTACAGCATACACAGAGAGGGAGAGCTTCGTTCACAGATAAATTCAAGTTGACTATAATTACTGAATACTCATAGAATAACATGAGAGAATTAATTTCACTCTCTGTCTATATATGACATCTCAGTAAATACATTTACCTTTGATTGTGGTACATATAGAGGACAACCCGAAATGTATTGAAATTCATTCTCAATAACTGTCGACATAATTGGGTTTTTTTTTAAATAAACAAACAAAAAACTGTTCTCAACACCTATACACAGTGACCCGCTTTCCTCAACTGCCAGTCCATGGCCAGAACTCCTCAAACCGGCAAACGCCCTGACATTTAGGATCCATACTTTAAGACCAGGTAGCCTTCGTGTATAAATATCAACTTAACAATCCCTGGTGATGATGTCGATTGCAAAATCCAGATCGTCACTATGCCTAGCTACTCTAGTTATGACATTTACAAACAATTGTTGAAAGTGTGTATTAAAAAATGAATAACAACCATAATCGCCTAAACACGTGAATCTATCGTTGTCGACTTAACACCAAGGAATGTCTTCAATATTTTAAGTTGTATTCTTTCACTGAACTGATACTGATTTTAAAATCCCAAAATTCACTGGTAAACAATAATTGTATCTGAAAACTTAAAAATAGTATTTGTTCGGCAAAGCACTAATACTACAGATTATATGAAAGGTACTCTCCATGGCGTTCCTGGTTTGATCTCCAATAATGTTGACACTAGTACTGCTTTGCTCCAAATATTTCCGTTTGGAAGTATTGGACCAAGATATTTGTAGTAACTAAAAGATTCCGTTCGTTCACCTTTGAATACACAATTTTTGGATTGCGTCACAATTTAACCACATCCATATAAAATGATTTTATTTTTAGTCATGTTTATAGACTATTTCAAAATGACTCTAATACTGCAAACTACCGTTGTAAACCAACTGGTGAATCATTAAATATGATTGTATGACTCGAAGCAAAGTATATACAACAATGAATTATAATTTACAGAATCGAAAGCCTTACTAAAGTCGACAAAAAAGACAGTAAAAATAATTGTTTGGGTAACAGGGATAGTTTAGAATCATGATGTGCAAAGTAACAATGTTTTGAACTGTGCTGATGCCACTTCTGAAACCAGCCTAGCCTGGCTATCGAAAATGCAACCCAATGAGAACAATGTATCTTGTACAACAGAACTATTAATAATACCCTCAGTCCAGTCTTGTTGTACATCACCTGTATCAAAGATAATTTTAAAAATAACACGAAGGACCAGAGTAAGTTTATCCTTAGTCGACCTAAACAAATCATTAGAAACACATATATAACGCTTGTAGTATTTCACTATCAGATATATTATATTGTTGCTGTAGAGTATAAGAGGTCTACAACAATAAATATTATTATATATACCGATTATATTGATTCAAATGCCTGTAGTTCTAACGATGGTGCATACACCTTGTGATAGACAAAGTCAGGAGTCATACTGTCACGATCTAGAAATATCGTATTTGGAATTTTGGCATATTTACAAAATTACTACCTATTTACAAACAGGAGCTAACAATAACGTTATCTACTAATAATATGTTGATTTTTCTACTAATTTTGGATTGATTGCCATTATCTTTGTAACTAACAATTCAAGTGTTTTGATGTCGTGTTTTGGTTAAACAACATAGATTAGTACTGGTAAACATGGTAACTTGTTGATTATCGAATTTAGATTAATACCTATTTTCCAGTGACGTGATCAACATGAATCTTACACGTGGAAAATTTACATGTGACATGATCTTAAATCTCAATCTTAAGTATTCTGTGGAAAGTTCACAACGTCTTCTAGAACAATGAATCTAGCTGAGAGATCATTTATTTGCAACAAATTACATTTATAATATGGCAGCACTATAATTTGAAGGTGACAACTAGAACTTACTTCGGCCCTCGATATCAATTTGCGATTAGACTAGTGTTGCACCGGATCGGAGTTTAGATAAAACGTAGGAAAAAAAGGCGCGTGCGACTGTGGACAGTCTAGGTTAGAGCGTACGTATAAGTGACTATACATGTGTGGCTAATTCCTAACTTAGACAAGCTTGCTAGATTCTGTTACTCTAGAAAGATGGCTAGAGTGGGGAATCGTTTACGTTCTGACGATCAACCTATAACAACACAACTTAGACACCAAAACGTAACCTTACGTAGCCTAGAACATAACGGTACTTTTAAATGACAACATGGCGGTGGTGTAACACAACTTCGCAACATATGGTTAAAGAGAAACCAAGTGTTAATGGATAGATGGATTCATGATCAAAAACAAAACCAACGGTAAGTTTACCACTCAGTTTCGAGTTTGAGTGACTTTTAAAAAAGATTGGGATATACGTCGATTTTCTTGATACAATGACGTAGTTGTTCATGTGGTAATTACATAATACATATAAGCTCTGATTCTGCCCGCGAAGCTTAAGGTAAAGAAGAAATCGATTCTCACATTGTCCTGAGAGATCGAAGGAAATTGAATCGAGTTCTTCTATTTGCACACATGACTAGATGTGTAGTTACAGTTAACTGTCTTACGATATGGCAAATCTTTAATTTGTACCACGATGTACATTTATCACAAGAACAATATAAATAGCATAAATTTTAAACTTTCAAGAAATAATTTTCAACTTTGTTTTACAACAAAAGTTTAATTTAACAATTTAAGTTGGATTACGAACACAGATGAATTTTCATTTGAAGAGTGTATCAATTAATTCTGGCGTTTTACTTTTGAAACCAACGATGACATTATATTGGTGGTACACATTATTGTTGTCACGGGGTGGTTGGGTAGTGATGGGAAGAACAGACTGTTCTGCAAAACAATAAGTTTCTTGATAATTCTTTTTTTTAAAATGATCATTACAAAACTTCAAGAACGTCACTTAATTTTGGAAGCACTGTTTCAGAAGTAGAACATAGTACATTTCAAAGAATTTATTATTTACTCCTCTGTGCTGTTTTGTTAGCTTGGTAGCCAACAAGCCCTCAAAATTATCCATACATTTAAGGCCTGAACTTTGTATTAGCCATTATATTGAACTTCGGGCTAATGTTGTTCCCAATCCAATCATCAACCAAAGAGGAACGATACCAGTCAATTATTAAAATATTATATCATATACTATCATATACTCTATAGTGTACACCATTCATGACATTGGTATTTCTATTTAATTTATTCCAGGAGTGCATCACGTGTCATAAGTCCTTTTACACCTGCTAAACGTGATCTACAGTAACAAATTGTGTCCTGTTAGTACAAAATTATTTCCAATGTGATAAGAACGTTTACAACTTTACAGGAATTGACATTGTCATGTTTAAGCCAATAAAATAAAGTAATATTTACTGTTAAAACATTGCCTTTACATTTTACTTTCCCATAATTCCTAAGCCATCGGTATGATCCCTGCAATTAATTGTGTCTGTACGTACGTACAAATTAGCCTCTTGCTAAAGTTACATATGACATATTCATAATTTACCAAATTTCATATTTTGACTACATTGTGACGTTCGTCGATTGAAAGGTCAATAGATATTCTGAAGGATATGTAACTCAGACCACAAGTCTAGAGTATATATTAAAGTCAGGAATAAAACAGTTTACATTTCACACATAACTAAAATTCATATTAATACTTGATCAATGTTATTGGGAATAGTCATCAGGGCATGGCAACTCATACTCCTTCACGATTTCATATAGTTTGCATTGTTTATTCAGCCATACAGATGCGTTTTGTAAATTTGGACGTATATGAAAGTAAAAGGGAGTTCACAACAGGAGCAAGGATGTATTTCTAAGGAGGCAAATGAATACTGCTGTTCTTAGTGTATACTTTGGCGTGGATATAAATCTGTGTGATGTCTGCTAGTTCATTCCCTAAAGTCTTAGGTGATCCCGTGTACAAGTGGAGATATGAGAGTGATTCGAGTATAGTTACGTGATCTGTCAGCAAGGTACAAAGAGGAGTAACACTAACATCCCTATTTTACCCGTATTCGACCATGTTAGAGCCCTGGATGTTTTTTCCTTTGAGTTTTCTGACATCAATGGTTGGTCCTAGCTTAGATAATAGTGTCAAGTACTCCAACGTGGGCAAGTAAGGTGTATTTGAACCCTGTGTACATATGGTAAATCAAATGTGGCCACAGATGATGAGTGTTGGCTTGATGAGATGGACTGGGAATAGAAACAATCGCCCGCTTTACGAAAATATGACAGTAAGAAATGTATTTGCAAATAAGATGACCCCACACACCTTCACCAAAATGGAATGCCTCACTAGCACTGCTTCTTGCATTACATTAAAACAGAATAATCTCTTCTGGTGAAGGCCATAGAAATACTTCCTTTGGAACTAATCAAAGTCCATGCATCAGAAACTTTTGGACAAGTTCGGGGTATGAGATACACAGTGGCAAATATAACAACATATCTGTTATAAGTAAAATGAAAGAAGTATGCAGATGACATTATATATTCAAAGGTTCTTTATATCAAGTAACACAATTGAAAATAAATAAATAAACCAATAAATAAAATCATAAATAAATAAATAAACGATTTCAATTAATTAATTAAACGAAAAAAATCAATAAATAAATCAATAAGCAATCGATTAATCAATCAATCAATCAATCAATCAATCAATCAATCAATCAATCAATCAATCAATCAATCAAAATGCACATGGGTCAAATGGGTGAATAATTTCACAGAATTATATTAAAGAGGACAGAAAAAAAGAGTACATTCACTGAAAACGTACCATTTTAAGGTTGCCTTTAATGTCTATAGTATATTGCACGTACAGAACTACAAGATTTGATAGCTGAAGTTGTGTTGTCTAATTGAAAGTCGGACCTTCGGAATTTGTCAAACTTATAACTGGTGTTTGTTTTGGTCGGATAGCTATGGGATATGTTGTCTATAATGTAATGGTCAAAAGTATGTACATATAAAGTGATTGTGTTTTATGACGAAGATGAACATGCAGGTTGAAGTTTACAAAATTTACAGATGTCAAGAATGTTAAGTTGATTACATAGAGGAGTAGAATGGTCATGATAGCCGGAGAAAGTTCTGAGTCGAACAATCGTCTAATCTGTAAACAACAAGTGGATCAAGAGCAGTTAGATATTAACTGTTTCTCCAGCTTTCATCTCAGTAACTAAGGTGGGAAACAGTGACAAACAGTGGGTGAACGTATTCACTCTTATCAAAATCGAAACCAGTCCAGGTCAGCTCTCACAGAAGGTGATTCAATTACAACTGTCGGTATAAACATACCAAATACACATCGTTGATGGAACTAACACTCTCGGCTTGTAAGAAAGAGGCATGTAGGCGTGAATGTGAATCTTGCAGTCCTACTGGATCTGACCTTTTAATCCTCGAAAGATTGGGATTTACCTCACCCCCCCCCCACCCCTCCACCTTGGAACTCTCAGACTGATATACCTAGTTCTGAGGTCCTCCAAGTTCTTCTAAGGTCCTCTAAGTTCTTCTTTTCTCAGTTACAGAATTATCGTCATTTCACTCATATACATACATTCTCAACTTTCCAAACATAGATTAACTGTTTACAAATTAATTATTATGAAAACCCAAGCCACTCCAGGTCAAGCTAAATGCTCAAAATTCCATCACTCACTCACTCACTCACTCACGCACGCACGCATGCACTCACTCACTCGTACTCACTCACTCACTCGTACTCACTCACTCACTCACTCACTCACTCACTCACTCACATTATGGGTTTGACTGACCTACTCTCCGATATATTTATTGTTTAAAAAATCAACAATTTATTAACAGCAAACAGCAATCTTGCTAAGATTTATTTGACTGTCTCGCTCTCTAAGGGCCTTATAAGTGATGTAAGTATCTATAGCAACGACCGTAACTGTATATAAGAGTGTTAAAACCGAACTAGCTGCAACTGAACATTGTGTTTTGTTATTACATAAAATAACTTGCTTGTAATATCGTACACCCTTACTGTTACTACACTATTTACGGATCAGATTGACCACTGATTAGCTTGCATACTGTATAATTATTGTTATTATGTCTGATCAGTAACGATACTACAGTTACAAACTAGTACGCAACATGGAGACGATCTTAAAACTAATTTTAGCTCACGATTTAAACTTGTCACTACACTATATATGGATAATACCGACCAATGATTAACGATTAAAACAACGTCTTTTTATACGTATTAAAGTGACCATTTGTTACAGAATATATCTTTGGTTACTTCATGCAAAAAATATATCCCAGTTGCAGCTAGTACAGGTTACACACATTATTGCGATTATTTAATCTTTCTTGAATATCAGTTGGCAAATATTTGTTTTATTTCTTATTTAAACTAAGTATGAGCGATCTCATACCAAACACTTCTTTCAAGTAATACACTGATTAACAGACTCAAATACAATTTTCGATTTTTTTTTCAATTTTGATATCACCAAGGATTTCTCCAATAATAGCGTTCTATTGATACGCTAAATAAGAAAGTGTTTGAGGTAATATTCATTTCAAAATAATTTCACGGGAATAAAAGTAAGTATACTTTCATACTTGAATACAATGCATTGTATTTCGTTAGCGTACGAGCAGACCAACAACCAGGCATTCAATAAGGAGTTTAACTAATAATTTCATATATTTCATCTCTCTCTCTCTCTCTCTCTCTCTCTCTCTCTCTCTCTCTCTCTCTCTCTCTCTCTCTCTCTCTCTCTCTCTCTCTCTCTCTCTTCTCTCCCTCCCTCCTCCCTTATGATGGATGGTGTTCTACTTATTCCCTGTATCCAGCCGGTAAGTTTGCATACAATTATCATGGTGTATACTACTTATGCATTATCAATATGTCATATTCCTAGACTTAAAATTGTCATAGTGCACAGTACACTACATATGATTTACAGTTATATTTCAGTATTTCTTGTCTTATAGTAAGTAAATAAAGTGTATATTTGTTTTCAGTACAGCTTATAGTCGTCAAATATATTAAAGTTGAGATTAACGTTTCGCACATGATGAAGACATTTCAGTCAATTTTCGATTTTTTTTTTCAATTTTGATATCACCAAGGATTTCTCCAATAATAACGTTCTATTGATACGCTAAATAAGAAAGTGTTTGAGGTAATATTCATTTCAAAATCATTTCACGGGAATAAAAGTAAGTATACTTTCATACTTGAATACAATGCATTGTATTTCGTTAGCGTACGAGCAGACCAACAACCAGGCATTCAATAAGGAGTTTAACTAATAATTTCATATATTTCATATCTCTCTCTCTCTCTCTCTCTCTCTCTCTCTCTCTCTCTCTCTCTCTCTCTCTCTCTCTCTCTCTCTCTCTCTCTCTCTCTCTCTCTCTCTCTCTCTCTCTCTCTCTCTCTCTCTCTCTCTCTCTCTCTCTCGACGGATGGTGTTCCTCTCATTCCCTGTATCCAGCCTGAGGTAAGTTTACATTTAATGGTCATGGTGTATACTAGTTATGCATTATCAGTATATCATATTTCTAGACTTACAATTGTTATAATGTACAGTACAGTACATACAGACTGTTTTGTTTCGATATTTCTTGGGGTTTTTTAGAGTAAATAAGTGTTGATTTGTTTCCAGTGGAGCATATAGTCATCAAATATATTAAAGTCCATAAATTTTATTTTTTTTAAAGTTGAGATGAACGTTTCACAGATGATGAAAACATTTCAATCACGTTAATCCTGTTATCATAATTAATATCGTGTAGGAATTTGTATTCAATTCTCTTTTCATTTCTCGAATTATTGACGATACACTAAATACGATGACAAGTTGGCATATTACTTAAAATCATGTTACTTGATTATATCATATACTATTTTATTCACAAACACCCTTTTGCAAACCATTACATTGTACTTTAAATACTAACAGATGACATTGATACATTGTTACTTATGAGATTAAGGTTTTATGCAAATTAGAATGAACACACTTTAATTACGCCATTTTGGTTTTACACCATTATCAGGTTGTAAATTCCGATTTGTTCTTTTCCTTACATGGCATCACAAAAAGATTTATTTTAATATTTCCCTTCAAATATTCCATCTAGTACAAGGTTTATCAAATTGTTTCTACGTACTCTTCTAACAAATAAGTCATGTCGATATACTACAGCAGTGTATTCCTAACTATTTTAACCCCCTCTCTCTCTCTCTCTCTCTCTCTCTCTCTCTCTCTCTCTCTCTCTCTCTCTCTCTCTCTCTCTCTCTCTCTCTCTCTCTCTCTCTCTCTCTCTCTCTCTCTCTCTCACATACGTTTGTGATGGATGGTGTTCCACTAAATCCCTGTATCCAGTGGGTAAGTTTGCATATAATTATCATGGTGTATACTACTTATGCATTGTCATTATGTCATATTTTAGACTTACAATTGTGCAGTACACTACATATGATTTACAGTTTATATATATATATATATATATATATATATATATATATATATATATATATATATATATATATATATATATATATATATATATATATATATATATATATATATATATTTCTTGTCGTTGTAAGTAAATAATAAAGTGTATTTTTCACTTCTATGTTTTTAATTCCCCTTTATTGTAAATAAATCCCATGACGGGTTGACATATTACTTAATATCATTCTACTTGATTATTTTATGTACTATTTTATTTAAAATTATCCCTTTACATTCCATATCAAAATTTCCATAGTTTACTTTGTATACTAAGAGATGATATTGACACTTTATAAAATTTGAGATTATGGTTTTGTAGAAAATGAAATGAACATATTTTAATTACGCCGCCGTTATCAGGTTGTAAATTTCCAATTTATGTTTATGTATCAGACTTTCTCTTTATTCTGTGATATGTATTTATTTTGGATGTTTGGTGTTTTGGTTATATTTTATGTGAGTGATAACGATGGGGAGACTTTTAACAACACCACTCACTCATCACGCACAACACAACACAACACAACACAACACAACACAACACAACACTATACAACACAACACAACACAACACAACACACCACACCACACCACACAGGGAGATTGTGTAATTAGGGGTAGGGGAAAATTCGTTGTCTTCGATGAAGATAATAACCCTAGCTGCCACCAGGCGATGACTGACTTTCATTTAATATTCGTCAAACTTCGGTTGGCCACCAACCAAATTATAAATATATGTAGACGTCATCTTCTCCCATAGTGTTAACGTTGATCTTCTTTTGTAGTGTTACCGTTGATCTTCTTTTGTAGCATTAAGAGCTTACCGATGATCTTCTTTCGTAGTGTTACCGTTGATCTCCTCTCGATGACTATTCGATGTTTCGCTGGATTCGATAGTTCAAGTATCGATGAGAGGGATCTGTACTATGGAGTTGATGACTCAAAGATCGCCAGAGAATACACTCAACAAGAACATCTTCAATAAAACACCTCACTTCTTTAATATTTCGTTCGTGGAAAAAGTTACAATACAGGGTTACTGCACCATATGCCAAACAAGATAATCAGGGGATAAATCGTCCGTAGACTAATCGTTGATCCTATTTCGTTAACTAATTGTTGGTCCGACGAAATGTACCTGGAACAGACCTCCAAGTCTGTCCAATGAACCTAACACTTATACAGGGAAATACTAATTTGCATATGAATAGCTCCAGCTAAAAATAACTGTAAAACTGCTAGAAATTGACGACATTTCACTTCGCGGTTCGAATATGTGGTTGAAACCATCTATACCTATCACTATCAGTCATAACAAAAGGTTGTTTGACCTGTAAAATATCACGTCCTCCAGGCCCAGGGTCGTTATCCAATCAGATTACATAAAATTGCCGACGTCAAATCTAAGGGTCGACTCGTCGACAAATTCTACTATAATATTAAACTCGAATTCAGAATCGCTATACTAACACATGGGAAAGTAAACTAGGTTGCTAAACGGGTCACATCGGACCGATAAAACTGCGCCTGTTTGTTCGTTGCTCTATAAACCATAAACCCTACTCGGGTGAATCAACAAAGTCTAGCCCACACAATATACTATGATGTGCTATATATGAAATCTGTACGTACGCTATGTAAACAATCCAAATACGTATACGTAGTAATGTACGGGGCGTTTCTTTTCATTGCCCCTCACTAAGGGACCGGACAGAATTTACGGCAGGGGGGGGGGGGGGGCTGGGGAGAAATTATCTCTGACTTGTTTTTTTTCCTGGCCCCCCCATCCACTGTGACCAAAATTTCACAGCCCCCCCTTTCAAAAGTATAAAAATTTCATGGCCCCCCCCCCAAAAAAAAAGAAAAAAAGTGCACAATATCCTGCCCCCTACAATAACTAAAAAGAGTACAAATTTTTTTGTTACTGTAGCACAACTGTAATATTTCTTTTGGTACTACTATTATGTTACTATTTCAGCCCAAACAACTTAGTAGTTGTAGAGGAAGTTTTTTAGAAAACAAAACAAAATAAAACATTTTGACCATACATGTAATCATACACATGTGGTATAATCTTGTTTATTTCCCAACTAGACACCATAAGTAGTCATCACTTAATACCTAGGCATTTGATGTGGTGGTTTTAACTGTCATTCACTGATACATACACAGAAACACAGACACAGAGTAAACATACATTCACATGCGTGATTTCTGAAAAACTGTAGTGGGGACATTTGTGGGGAGTATCTAAGGACATCACATCACCTACATAGTGTATTCAAATATCTATTTATACTCATAACACAATAACTATCTAATGTCAGACATTTGTGATGTCATGAAGTGCTAGCAAACTAAGGATTTTATGCACACTGAGGTCTGACAAATATAGCTTTCACTTTCCTACACCAAATGCATTACCAATACACATGTAAATGTAAGACATTTGTGACTTCATGAAAGTGCAAAGAAATTCAGAATGTTGTGGAATACTTAGATGTAATCAATATGCTTTCAGTTCCAAAACCATACATATTTAAACCTATAGTGTCAGGCATTTGTGACTTCATGATGGGGACAGCAAATTCAGAATTGTATTCAATACACTGTACAGTGATCAGATGAGTATATACGGCCAGAAGGCAACTACCAAAGTTAGTGCAAAGTCACTGATGAAAAAACACTTAACACCACGCAGACATCTAAATGCTTTACAATATTTAGTACAGATAGATGCATTTGATGATTCTGAGGAGGGAAATAGTTTAATTTCACTGGTTTTAGATAGAAAGAAAGACAAGTCTTGCCTCACATCTTCAGACTCTAGTGAGTCTGAGAGTGAAACTCAAGAATAGTGTCAAGGAAAGAAATAAAACACCTATCTAAATCAGGTCCTATGCTAGTGTGTATATATATATATATATATATATATATATATATATATATATATATATATATATATATATATATATATATAATTGACTGGATGTAGATAAAACCACATAAAAGTGCTCAATACGGGTAGTAGAGCGAATTATATACAGGTTTTGAAAATTTGAACCAAATTATATGCTATAGACCCTACAGAACTGTTTCGTGAGGTGCGTAGTCCTCACTCATCAGGGGTAGAATCAATCTGATTAAAATCCGATGTAGATGTCGGCTAATCGTGCATTGCTATCTTACCATCGTTATTTAGCTTGAATTGACCTTCGTAGTAGATGTTTACGTTTTTAGCCTGATCGCCCCTCTAAATAGAGGAGGCGATCAGGCTAAAAACGTAAACATCTACTACGAAGGTCAATTCAAGCTAAATAACGATGGTAAGATAGCAATGCACGATTAGCCGACATCTACATCGGATTTTAATCAGATTGGGGTAGAATGGAATAATTTTATGTTATTCCATTCTACCCCTGATGAGTGAGGACTACGCACCTCACGAAACAGTTCTGTAGGGTCTATAGCATATAATTTGGTTCAAATTTTCAAAACCTGTATATATATATATATATATATATATATATATATATATATATATATATATATATATATATATATATATATATATATATATCAAGTGCTATCTCATGCAATGCTAAATTTTCCATATTAATTTTTTTCAATGACAAAATATTTCGCGGCCCCCCCCCTTTCAAACCATGAGAATTTTCATGGCCCCCCCTTCAAGCCTCCCGTTTTTTTCATGGCCCCCCCAATTTCTCCCCAGGCCCCCCCTCTGCCGTAAATTCTGTCCGGTCCCTAAGACGTTGAAGTTCCATTTCAAAGTTATAACTAATAACTGGAAGGTGTTTACAAATTTCCAAAAAGGGGGTTCCTAGGTTTTTGTGCAGCGGGGGAATAAAATACAGTTCGCAAAAAAAAGTATTCTAACTCACACAAATGGAAAATTTCCATCGGTAGGCTGAAATAAAATTCGAATTCAAAATATCGTGTGAATGTTCGATGTAAATAATTCAAAATGTCAATAAAGTCTCAATAAAGTCAATAATCTTGACGGGAAATACAATTCTGCAGATTGTTGGTTTAGTCTTAAAAAAGTTTCCTTTTCTTCTTGAAACGCGTGTCCATGTCCGTCTAGATCTGTTCTCCAGGCACTTCGTTTCGGCTCACATTTTGTCCCAAGGCGAAGCATTTCATCTCCATGATATGGCCTAATAAAAAATTGTGTGGTTCCGATTACGCTCAATTTTAGAATAGGTGAGGTAGGTAGATTTTTTTTTATTTTGTTATAATTCTTTTTTTCTGTATGAGTGTCTAGTTCAGGATTCCATTGTTTTTCCAAATGGTCTCTGTGTTGTTTTTCTTCCTATCAGATGTACAGCCATTACAGATTGGAAGAACAGTTTTATTTTGTCTTTTTAAGTTGATGTCAATTTCCACATCCACTATTTCTCACGAGACTTCACAATTAGTGCAATTTTATTATTAATTTCTCGAATATTTAAAAAAAGAACAAGTTTAGGGTCGGCAGTGAAAAGCTAGGTGGGGCAGGGGGGGGGACGATGCCAGTCACGTGATACGCTATCGCGTCAGCGCAATGAAGCTCATTCAGTATTGATACACTGTCGAGTGCACTTCCTGCCTACCCCTAGCACTGTGTACTGCTGGATACAAATTCGCTGTTGACAACAGATTGACAAGGTACGTACATTGTCACGTTTCATACGTTTTAAATTCGTCTTTCCTTTATTTTTGCCATCGTAATTTATTATGTATACTGGTACCAAATCAGATCGAAAAGTATTCAGCGACGTGACCGTGTATACCGTACCGTACGTGTACATGTCGGCCTGCAGTTCATTGTATTTGTAGTTCGGTACGGTAGGTCGCGGTCGCGGTCGCGTTTTTACCAAAATGAAAAAAGCACATGGATATTCCATTTTCTAGAATCAACTTCAAGGCAGCATTTGTTGGATACCTACATGTCCATTGATAATTAATGACTGTGATAGTTGTGACATTCAACGTCCAGCAATCGACGTCTACGTCTAGTGCGCTAGTTGCCGGTGATCAGTGCACTACGCCTGGCATAACGTACCGCACCCGGTCTAACGCCCATAAGTTTACGTTCTTTCTGCTTTCTCTGTCCTGCCGTACTTACTGAAAAATGAAGTTTCACTCGTGTCGACAAGTAAACTATGTAGTTGTTTAACATTTTTACATGTGTATTGTTTCAGATACGTGCTGTTCCCAGTGAAATGAAACTGGTTGTGCCTTCGACGCATTTCTTGCAGAGAGTGTGAGGAGTACTCCCGTAAGAAATTTTATATGTGATCGCTGCATAATGTATCCAGGGTGGCCCTAGTTATACGACAATGACACGAAAAAATGAATTATATAAAATAAAATAAAAATGTGAGATTTACGGTGTTTTTTTTGTATTTATAACAGCATTTCTGGCAAAGTGGTTTGTTCGAAAGTGTATGGTACTATTAGTATTACTAGTACAACGTTACATTAGGGGTAGACCATTCGATATCCTGGGGGGGCTTGGAAGATTGGTGGAGAGTCATTATTTTTTTTTCCCCACCTGCTTGCCTGAGAATTTTTTTTTCTCCTTCGCCTATGCTGGCAACTTTTTTTTTCTTTGCTTCTTTGAGATATCCGGATTTTTTTTACGTCAACGTTGAACACCTACATTTGTTGCCACAATTTTCTGTTTGGTTTTCACACAGGGTAATACGGAGAGTAAAAAGATGCTGTTCTATCACACACATATTTTATTTAGAAAACTACATATTTCATACATATTTGATTTTCAATTAAATAAACATCATTGACAGTTTTTATGCCATGGTATGATGACACACTGAAAATACAAATCGGAAACTTGATTGGTGAGCTCAGACATTTAGATAGACCGGTCAGTTTCTCCAGCTTGGGGGGATGGGGGGTGTCAGTGTTATTTTCCATTGGGCCAACAAAAAGTCACTGACCCCATGAATAAAGTTTCATAGCATCTGACAGTAAGCTGTAGAGGAAGAGCTTTGAGACTGGAATATGTGTACCTCTTGTGTGTGTGTGTGTGAATGGGGGGGGGGGGTTCTAGGGCCCTGGAGGATTTTTACTTCTAAAGGCAATGTTTAGGCCATTCACAGACACTTTCAGACAATAATTAAGTTCTTTTATAAACTATCCAATAGTGATAGTAATAGTATGAAGATTACTGTTACAAAACAGTCAAGTTCACTTTTGCCCCAAAGTGCAAGATAAGTGAAGCACTGATTGTGAAACAGCCAAAAAATTACATATAACTAGTGTGGTAGCTAGGTAATACATGGATTATATGTATAATTGTATGTATAGTTATGTTTGAACCCTTACATGAAGTAATATTTAAACCATTCATGAAAGAAACAGAGACAAGAACAAATATATATATGTACCACAGGCTAACGAAACTGACTGGTCCCTGACGTGTTTGAAACTGTTTGTCATGATTTGACAAGTGTCCTGTTGGAGAGGTACGAGCAGGTTGAACAGTATACTCAAACCTGTGCATCATTTCCCTATCAAGATATTTTTTTTCTAGAAGCAGTGGTCCATCTTTTTTTTTCCATCACCCACTCATATCCGGATTTTTTTTCCACTTGGCATCTTTTTTTCCCCCGAAATCTTCCAAGCCCCCTCCCCCAGGATATCAAATGGTCCACCCCTTATAGGAATATGACGAGGCGTGCGTCGCCATCTTGAAATTAAGACAGTTTCGACTAGTCTTTGACGCTGCCGTATAGTCATTATTCGTGGAGCATTTAGTGGTGGCAAGATATAACGTAAATATCATGAATCAAAATGTATAAATGTTGATTTTTTTCATTGAATACATGGTGTTCTTCTGTGAAAAAACCATCGGAAAATAGCGTTCGTCGAAAGCTCTGACTAAGTAGTTTGACCTGTCTCCTGCATTCGAACATAAATAATTTCACAACTGGACGTTTTTGATATTATTTAAGCAGTTTGGGATGATGCTTTATAGCTTTACAACAAATGTGGAATTTATCTTGAGAAATTATTTACATATACACTCAAAATTCATTGAAAAACGGGAAATACTCGCTTGTACTAAGTTGTAGTGCAGCGGGGTCACGCTCTATTGTTCTAGGGGTCAAACCATATCACGTGGTAGGTATCGTGCCCCCCCCCTGAGGTGGGGTAAGGTAACCGGAACCAAACAATTATTTTTTTCTAGGCCTAACCACAGGCACACGACTGACACGTATCTTCGGGGTAACACGTCAATGGGGTATCCCTTCATTCCGCTGGGGTTTAAATTTCGTCGTTAACGGTGCCTTGGTTTCTTCTTCAAACCTCGCCGTATAATCCTATGAAGAAATGTAGTTTATAAAGGTTATATTCTATTCTAAGTACGCTGGCGTTTTTCTTTAAACCTCGCTGAATAATTATATCTCAGTCTCTCCAAATATCGCCGTATCAGCCATATCACATCTAGCATCTGGAGGTTTCTCTTCAAATCTCACCATCTAATTATTTCAGTTCGCTGGCGTTTCTCTTCAAACGTCGCCGAATAATTATACCTCAGACTGCTGGGGGGGGGGGGGGTCTCTCTCCAAACCTCGCCTTTAGGGAGCCTTCAGTATTTCCAGGGGGCCAGAGGAATCGGGGGTGGGTCACATTTTACAAACCTGATTTTGGGGGAGGGTCATATTTTGCATTAAAATGTTTGGGGAAGGGTCACATGTTACAATCCGTAGTTTTGTGACCAAATTGAAGATTCAATTATTGTCCATTTGTTTTGTGTGTTTTGAGATGTAAAAGTGAGATGAGCACTCAACATTTATTTTTACGGGTACACTTTACATGCCAAAGTACAAAAATAAAAAAAAAACATATATTTTAAGAATTTTATTTTTAAAAAAAGAAAAAAAAGAGAATTTTCTTGAGTGTACCCATTTCACCTTATCACTCACACTGTCCGTGAATGTTGTTGTTCAGATAGGATGGTGATGGTAGCAGTGATGATGATTTAGTTTTGAATGCAATAGAGAACACGGACAGTGATACATGTACTGACTCAAGTAGTGACAGTGAGTCAGATTAGAGTGACACTGATGACGGCAATACTAGAGGTGAAGGTGATGATGATGATGATGATGATGATGATGATGATGATGATGATGATGATGATGATATCAGGGAACTTTTACAAGAGACCAGATCAGGCAGAGTATGCACAACATGGAAGCACGTTTTAGGTACTAACTAGATTGTGTATGATTATAAGAGAAAGGTAACTAACCAGGTTTTTACTGTTTGTCACTTTATCTGTACAAATATTGCTTTCTAATACAGAGTCAAAATGATTTAATTTGTATGTATACATATAATGGGAATATTGATTAACGTTCACTATATGCAATTGTCATGGGGAGGGTCATGTTTTACAAAATGGGACAAAGGGGAGGGTCATTTTTTACAAACGGAGAATTGGGGGAGGGTCATGTTTTATTTACCTAACAGATCATGTGTGATTTCCTCTGCCCCCCTGTAAATACTGAAGGCTCCCTTATTAGCCATATGGGGAGTTTTCTTCAAACCTCACCATACAATTATTTGAGTTCATTGGGTTTTCTCTCCAAACCTCGTCGTATATAATTATACTGCAGTTCGCTGTGTTTTCTTCGTCTAGCGACCGACATTTATATCTGAATCCGCTCACGGGTGACGAACAATGAGACTGAATTCTCAGATATTTCATATATAATAGGCGTGACGTTGAATGCGCGCGCCTCCATTATTTTGGGGTTCTGCGCATGTGTGCCCATCCTCAGTGGATTTTGGCCGTTTTATGTCGAAAGAAAGTTTCCGTCTGAGTGTAAACTAACAGCCAAGCTGAAATGCACCTGACCCGACGACAACCACCATTTTAGTTAACATCTCCGCTACGAACATTCGTACGATCAGATAACCGACGGTACGGACTCACGGAGTTTCATGAAGACGACAGAATTGTTGAAGTAGCTACATCTCGTGTGCAGTCTTGTCGATGCTTTTGACAACGCACTATTTGGGCCAGACAACACGTACGATGACAGGCAGGGCCTGCAGGGAGAGCCTGGCAGGCGACTGATGCAGTGGTGGAGCTTCACATCTTAGCGAGGGGCGTAGAGCACTGTTTCCAATGTGCAGTTTGCCCTTGTCGCTTAGATAATATAGTTCCTGCTTAGGTGACAAAAAGTTTGACTGTGCTTGGCTGCGTGTGCGCTGTGACAATCCAGCATGTGCTGCCATCAACCATGTCCCCCTTGGAAAGCGTCACAGAGAGTCTACAACCAAAGGCCTTGTTTAACGTTTGGGACATCAACACTAAGCTAGGTAGGAAACTTTTCTTTTTGAATTCTATTATCATGGTTGTTGATACCATGTTAGTGTACATATACATAATTATAATTACTGAGTATTTAGGTGAGATTATGCCCATTGTGCCATTAATATTTAGATGTCGGTTCAAGTTGATAACGAATTACTCAAATTAACGAATGCATATATTATAATCAAGATAGTTACATTGTAGGCTGGATATATCTCAGGTACAGAGCCTTTAATTTAATAATTTGCATTTATAGATTAGAAATATTTTACTGAGGCTCCTAACATTAAACCAATGTCAATCTTGGTCTATAACATACATGTAGGTGTAAAATACCACCAGGAACTGATAGTGAAAGCTGAAAGTGTAGCTTTAGGTGTAGGTGGGTAGAGAGTATAGAGGTATAGGTGAATCATAGGTGTCCGTCAATTGTTTTTTATTTTCATCAACTTCTCCAAAAGTAACAGCCAGAATACTTCGATATTTGGTGTGCATGTTCCCTGGGGGAGGCTATTCAGATTTGTTCATGCCAAGCTGATCTGTGCCATTTTCAATTTTTTATGATTTTTTTTCAAAAATGATATTTTCATCATCTCCTCAAATACTACTTGTCAGATTGCTTTGATATCTGGTGTGTTGATGCACAGAGGGTAGCTTATTCAGATTTGTTAATTTCAAGTCAGCACGTCTTATTTTCTATTTATGATGAATTTTTTTTTGTAATTTGAAAAAAAAGTTAATATGTTAATGAGCATTATGACCGACGCCATATTGGAAATCATCCACGAGACTTTAAGTAAACTGCCACTTTTCAAAAGACACTATTGACGTCAAACAAGCAATGTAATATGTGCTATAGTCATAATTCTACGCATTGTGCACCCAAATGACAAGCGTTTGTTCGAAACAGGGTTGTAAACTTCAAATCCAAATTCTGCACCCCTTCTACATAATCAGCCAGTCCGCAACATCCTCATTTGCATACATCTATCCTTCAGGTTGCGACCATTACACTTTGAATGGCTGCTCACTGGCCTTATTTTTGGGTATTTTCAACTCGCCATAACTTTCACTAGAGTCCACCATTTTAGATACTGTAAACGCCTAAACCTCAACTGACATCTCTTCGTTCGTACCAGGTAAACAAATTTTGGAATTACATTTAGGAATACCGATTTTCCGACGAATTCGGGACGCATACTTGAGGCCCTGAAATTTAGACCTGGTTTTTTGTTCATAGTTTCCTTAATACGGACCGGAAAGTTTTACAAATTTCACAAAAAGGTGGACTTTTATGTGTTTTAAATAACTATGGCAAGTAAATTTAGTAGGATCGTTGTGTAATGCTCCGTTCAAGATTTTTAGGTAGAAAATGACTGATTTGACCCGGAAGGTGAAGCTGACCTCGTTTGACCACAGCAAGTAGCAACAAGGGAGTTCTTGGTACTCACTAAAATCACACTTCAGACCCACTGTAAAAGTTTGATGTTTTCAGATAACATGTAACTTGTGATTAATTCTATATTGTCGTGCAATTTGGCCTGACAGTGAACCAGAATGAAGACAACTCGTCACGCGTAAGGAAGGCATGCCTAGGCATGCGGTTGAAGTTATGCAAGAGCAGTCTCACTGCCGACTGTGAATCGACCAAACTTTGTTTCTTGGCCGACAGTTTACATGTAAAGTTAAACGACATGAACATGTCTTGGCATTTCCAAAATGCAAATATTTGGCAAGTAAAAATAATTAAAATAATTACAACTTTAATTTGGCTTCAGACTTTGCATTATGTTTTTCGTATCTTTCCCCGTTTTACATGTAAATCCGAAAAGGTTCTGTCTGGTCATGTCAGTGGTTAGCAATGCTTACATACGACAGGTGGTGCACGAGTCTATAATGCTGACTTGAGTCTAAACAAATAGTAGGGACAATTGTCAGATTCGAGTCCCGGATTACTCCGTATGCAAGCACGCCTAGTCAGTGATCATACTCGGACTGCTTTGAGTACGAGCGAGGTGAGGCATGTTGAGGTATTTTGTTGAGAATTATAAATATTGCGAAATGTCAAGTACAAGGTTTAAATACAATGGAATGATGAAAAAAAATTGGCCGAGTCTGCTGACAGGCGCCGGTCACAAGAAACTCCGTAAATTAAAATATCAGACGATGTTATGTCTACTACAACTAGTACAAGTTGAATGTTGTTGACTTGGTAAATTTGTTAGAAAATTGAAATTCGAATAGCCTCAAAATTATTTTAGATCCCTAGTTTATTTTATTTATCATTAAAATTTTCCAGGGTTAAAGCTGTAAGACACTGGAATTATTTATAGCCAACCTCAAAATCCTCTTTTTTTTTTCTTTTTCTTGTGTACATTTCCCAGTCATTATTTTTCTGAGATTTTGTGTAATTTAAACAGTAGATTTTTTTTTTATAAAATGGTGACTATGGTTTAAAAGTACAATACATTACCAACTTTCTGTGTAAAATGTGTTTTATAAACATTGCTAAAACAAAACTGCATAGTGAAGAGCTAAAAAACTGAACCACTTCTACATGTTACCAAAATAAAAAATTAAATTAAAAAGAACTGTGGAGCTAATCTGACCGATAGGTCACTTGTTTAAATATCTGATCAGTATGTTACATACTGGCATTGGGAAACGTTAGACAAACAACTTTTTAACAAGTCTAAATATGAAGGGCATTCATCACAAGTCTTTGAAAAAGAAGAAGGAAAGGGAAGTTGGAAAAATTATAGAAAGTATTGCAAAGAATAGTGTGAAGAAAGCACTATTGGAAGAGAAAGGCGCTATGTACAGCATAAGTATGACAATAGTTTATATATTCAATTCATGTACAATATATATGACATGGTAGTATAAGGAGAGGAATGACAACATTTAGACAAATTCAGATTGGAATCACTTATCAGAATAGACATGTTTTGTTTACAGTGGTCATGTAGATGAGAAAATGGTATTAATTTTGGAAATAAACAACTTTGCAGCAGTGTTGCAGCCAGAGGGGTTTTGGGGTCATTTGACACACATTTTATTGACCTGACCCACAATTTTGGAAGTGATGTGTCATAGATGACCCACACGAACATTGTATGCAAATATGTTTAACAATAGTGCGCAACATGACCACGTCTATAGCAACAGCCAAATGATCGTGTATATTGCATAGATAACAACAGGGTTGGATAGGCAACTGCATAATCATTCAGCAAATATCTAGGATGGATCAGCATGTGGGTAAATATTTTGCAGTTGTGCTACAATGACATTGGCGCTTTTTTAAAAATAATGTCCCAAAAAAACTTACGATGTCCCAGACAAATGAAAGTCTTGGGATACTATGTCCCACTCTTTCCAAAGGCTGGCTGCAACACTGTTGTAGAGTAAAAACAACTGGTGAAGTAACATAGATCTAGTCCCATTTTTGTTACTCAATAATCTGTTCAAAACTGAAAGATGTGAAATAATTTTGATATTGTAAATATAATTTGTAAATAAACTGGGTAAATAGGAGTTACTGTTTCATGACATCTAGTCTGTGGTGCATGTAATTTTCCAAAATACATTTGTACATTTGTATTTGACTGTCACCATGCAGTTTCATTTCTTGTGTTTACTTGTTGTGTGATTAAAACTTACCTGAATACCCAGTTTGTGTACAAACCACTGTGACTTTATGTGTGTACAACAATAACAATAACCTTGCCACACAATATCCATTTTTATTTATTATTTTTTTGAGTGGAGGGGGAATTTATTGCGTTACAAATATTGACTTAGTCACATTGCTTTGCAAATTCACAATCAAAGTAAAGTTAGTTTAGTACCAAAATAAATAGTATAAAATACCCCATTTCGTATCCATATTATCCATTTAAGGCCATGTTGTACCCAAATGTAAATTCTCTAGATTGATTGATATCCAAGGAAAACATGATAGAATATTGAAATCTGCTATTTTATTTTTAACAGGTACATGGGGCAATGTCAAAAGCAACCTTATAAGTTATATGTTTTATAAAATTGCAATGATTTTACATCAGTAAGAAATGTAAATGAAGGTGATTTTGTGTGTGTGTTTCACAAATTAATTCTAACAGTTATTTGTTTGTTATTCTCACTCAATTGCAGTAATGATGACAGACAGGACATTGATTCTGTGAAAGTAACTGCTTCAGTTGATGGATATGGAAAATGAGACACTGGAAAGTGTTACAATAGTTTACCAGGTTAGTAAATGTAGATTTATTGTCTAACTTTTAAAGACAGTGCTAAAATAGTAGTCAGGCCAGAAAAAATAAAAAAGCTGTTCAACAGGCAACATAACCTATCACATTTGGTTAGGTAGGTCGATTTTTTTTTTTTTTTTTTTTTTTTACAAAGGATGTAAAAACAAACCACATGTAATGATGGCAAAAACATTTGAAGTTGAGTTTACATTGTACTTATTCATTCATTTTGATTGTATCTCTTGCAATTTGTCTGTATGGCAATTGATTGCTATCAGCTCTAGTTCGGAAATGTGCACAATTTACAGTTAAACAAATTTTTTGTAGCTCCTCTCAAAATATGTTAAGTCCTGCTAAATGAACTCCAGAATTATTTTAGCCACTCCTTCTGTGACCTACACTTTAGAGGAGATATAAAATTATATATGATAGCACAGGTACAATGATGCATTAAAAATAAGTGATAATCAACTCAATAACAGTCCAAATGATATTTCTTTACAAAGGATGTGGATTTTACATGGATACTTGTAAGGAGATGTCTCATAATTAGCTCTGACCTATGAAGGGAGGTACTTCGTCAGCCACCTTCCATCTTGTTTTTGGAGAAAGACAATAATTACCGTGATTGCTACTGATTGGAAGTATACACCCTCAAAAATGGAAACTTTTTTGAAAATAAGACAATATAGGAGGCCATTTAGAGGCATAAAATATCAAACAAAAAACATAATTTAAAGTCTTACAAAGCTTGAATGTGGTTTTAAAATACCAGAATTGAGAGACAATTATGACATGCAGTACATTTTATCTGGCTATGAAGTGTATTTTGTTGTGGCAAAGCTGAAAGATATTTTGCAGATGTGGTAAATGACTTCTTCTGAACATTAATTTGATTCCAAAAAATCATGAATAAAGAAAGAGTAAAACATTTGAAGACTTTCAGACTATCAGACTTTTGATGGCCCAATGACTGCACTTCCCATGGTCGTAAAGTTTTGCTCATTTTGTTTAGTGCACATTGGATATGCAACAGGTTAGCTTAATCTCAATTCATTTTGTATGCATCATCAGAGCCAAGTAAACCACTGTATAAGATATTGTATGATTTGGAATTGACTCAAATGTCTATTGTTACATGTATTATGCAGAAAATATAAAGAAATAACCTTAATTTTGAAACAAAGTGTGCATTTTACTGACATGCAAAGCCCGCATGAGGATATATTGCCCATCACCAAAAAAAAACAAAAAATGAAATGCCAAAAATATGGGTAGGTCTGGCCCGTTGAACAGCTTTTTTGTTTTTTCTGGCCGCACATGTAAATCAAGATACTTTAACAGTAACACATCTCTGCATCAAATAAATAAATAAGATATACACAACATATACAGAATTGTCTTTCCGTAATACTAGTATGTAATTTAGCCAAGTTCTGAGCAAGTGAAAAGGCATGAATATAATTTTAAGATATTGAGGATAACTTTACATGTAAGTTTACAAGTAGTCATTGTTTTATTTTCCCATAGGGCATGCTACTATGGTAGGAATAAAGACAGGGAAGTGTATAGGGTATAGTGTCAAATGTAAAAGCTATAAGACATGCAAAGCGGCTATCAGGAGAGAAATAAATGATAGGGACCATGACTAGGAAAAAAGGACAGGAACATCGAAAGCAATGGAACCAAGTATGATAGTTGACATGCTAAGAGAAGCTAAAGCAAACAATGTTGAAGTAGGCATAATTGTAGGAGACAATGACACAACAACAATAGTGAGAGTCAGATCACAAGTAACCAGTGAAATAAAGAAACTTGGTGACAAAAAAATAGGTAAAGCAAAACATCAGCAATGCACTCTATTCATTAAAACCCAATCACAGGCAACTTATGCCCCGAGTACAGCACTGTATTATTTCACATGCCATTAGAGAACATAGTAGTTGTTCTTCCAAATGGTGTGGATACAGGCAAGATCCCCACAATTACAAACACGAAACATTGCCATTTGGACAGAGCCTGAAAGGGTATGTTCCACAAATATACAGAGTTCAACCAAATTAGCAAACCTCAGCACAGGCCAGAAAGCTTGAACAACAAGATTGCATCCATGGCACCCAAATCACACAATTACAGTGAATCAGAATGTTTAGCTTTCAGAGTAGCTGCTTCTGTTACACAGAAATAAACAGAGTTAACACGAATGTTTCAAATCATTATGTAAGTAGTAACAATTATCAATAAAGTAGTTAGTAGATAGTACAGTAAGTAGATAGTACAATTGTTAATAGATAGTATAGTATTGATAATACAATAGTTATTAGATAGTATAGTAAGTAGTACGGTTGTTAATATATATTATATTATACCAGTATATTGATGGTGCAAATCAAGAGATGTGATTGGCCTAGACATCAAACTAGCACGTCTAAAATGAGCGATAATGCATGGTTGACAAGCGTCCAAATGTTGATGTTCACTGTTGTCTATGGGAGCATTGGAGTCGGCCGCCAGGACACTGATAGTGAACTCTGCTAATTGTCAGAGGAGGATTTTTCTCAATGAGACAATATTTTATGGGAAATTACGACAGAAATTTCGAAAGCAGCCAATTTTTCGCGTATTTGTACAAATCATCGCCTACTAAGGTCAAGGCATGCACACGATCGTACTAGTAGTAGTACTAGTAGTATCGTCGACGTGTCTCGTCTCAGCTGGAGCGGAAACAAGTGAGCTAGCTGTCTGTCCTGTCTATCATAAAAAATGTAGCAAGTGTAAAAGCTTACACTGGCCAACTGACCATTAATCTAAAGAAAACTCTGTCTGGAATCCTGTCCTAGAGTATCAGTCATCAATCCGAGAGGGAAAACCTCAAACTCGAAAATCTACTGACATAATTTCCAGTAATTATATTTATAAAATAAATACAAATTGTAAATATCAACCTGCCGCCATGTCATCACACCACCAAGTCGCGATGTTGACGGGCATGAAGCGGGCTGTATTCAATAAACCACTTCAAGTTCATACCTCGGGTCAAACAGGTTATTTATTCATTACTGTACACTTTTAATGAGCCGATCAATGTAAGCCTTAGAAACAACTAGCAGATAAATAAATCCAGTCACTGCACGACGTTCATGTCATGGTTGAGGCCCAGATCAGCTGTCGATGTCTTGAAAGCAGCTGTATTGTTATGCAAATTAGCCATGGGGTGCATATAAAACTAGAAAACGTTAGTTCTTATCATTTGTTCCGATATTTTCAATATACTGGTATAATGGTATAATATAATAGAGATACACCACTCCCTGGGGAAGGTATACCACTCGGTTTTGACCAGTGAACTCAATATATGCACTCGCTATCACTTGTGCATATATTTCGTTCACTGGTCAAAACCGGTTGGTATACCATATGTATAGTAATGATAATACAGTAGTTAGTAGATAGTATAATAAGTAGATAGTACAGTAGTTATTAGATAGTATAGTATTGATAATACATTAGTTAGTAGATACTATGGTAAGTATATAGGTAGTATAGTAGTACGCTGGCACTTATCAATTTTGTACTGGAATGAGGCATTATCGTTGTTGCTGTTATGTTAGCATGCTTTGAGACATGTGGGCTGGTCTACTGTTATTTGCAATGTTGAATTTCATCATCAACAAGTAGTTTATTTGAATTCAATTTTGCCATTTTTGTATTGAAATGCATGCCATGTCTGAAAGTACAATATTTAGATTTGAAGTTAAAACATGGATTATTCTACATAATAGAACTAAAGGTCTAAGGGAACGAAAACAAAGGTACACAGGTAAAAGTGTCAATAACATGTCCTGTTTGTACATTTTCATTCTGATATCTAGATCAATCGAAGTACAGATCTCTGTCCCGGAACTTATACAACACCATATGCCATCAAACTTAACAATTTACAGAAACGACAACAAGAACTACAAAAACACTACAGAATTTAAAAGGAAGAGGAGAGCCACAAAGGAAAGGTGTTACAGTGCAAGACCAAGTCAGGAAGTTAGAGACAGCAATACATACAGATCTGTAATTGACAACCATATCAAATAATTGTGTGCCTTTGAGGGGAGCACTCCTCATAAGAGGGTGCCCTCCAAGGAATTAAGTATGCAAGCTAGGGAGTCCACTTTCAAAATTTCAGCCCATAGTACCAGTAAGAGTGGGTGAATTGAGCTCTTCTTAATGTAAAATTTTAACCCACAACGGTTGTTTTTTTTGCAAAATCTAACCAGAACAACGTTAGTAAACCTACACAAATTGACCACGCTGAATTTTTTGGAGCTGATGTTGACCGTCATGGCTTCAAAGACAAGTGGAAAAAAAAGGTGCCAAAAGTAGCGGGAATACTTGTAGAAAACAGCAATCAACCTCTGCACAGTCAGATTCTGTAGAACCTACCGACGATTTTCTATGAGAAGGGAATTCAAAGCCCTTAGAGAACAGCTGGATCACAGAGTGACAGAGAATTTCCGTATTGCCAAATAAGGGACGGTATGCCCAATGGTGTGGCCCCTTTGCGGTGACATCGTTGAGGGGCCACACCAAGGTTTTTTTCCACACTGTTAAGGAGCGATCAGTTTTTATGACCGAGGTTGGGCCTGTGACTTCTTGTTCCTGTTGTACTTAAAAAAAGTGACCCCCATTATTCATCCACAAAACAATCCAACCCCCAACCCCCTCTGACAAATACAAATCACACTGACCCCCCCCCCCCCCACACACACATCTGTTGTCAAGAAATATTCTTCTTGTTCTTGCAAAAGACACTCTAGATTCTCAAAGCACAATACAGCACACTGCATAGTTGATTTTACTTGTTACATTTACAGTAATTTTAAGTGTATCTGGTAAATTGCTGTCCCAAATCCTTTGCTTCACATATATAAAGCTCTTTAGACAGGAACCCTATGAGAAGTATGATTGTCTTTTCATGCACATGCAAATATTCATGGTTTAGTAACCAAACGTAGTAGGATATCTCTTAGATAGATTGAGTGAACTATTACCATTATAGATTAATTCAGCTAATTGTGAAGTACAATATTAGAAATGGAGTTTATATAATTGTAAACCTTGGGTTTCAGTAAGTTTCAAAGTAGGGAAAGAACTGGAAACAGTATGGGAAGTAGTGCACGCTATGTTCGTGCACGCCTGCTATACAACCCTGGGGGGGGGGGGTTCTCCCTCCCACGGTAAGAGCTATTTGAAATATGAACACCATTTGGAGGCCATTTAGAGCACCATTCAGAAGTAAAACACAACTTAGTTATATCATAAAAGTGTCACTAATTTTAGGGTTTCAACAGTTTAAAGCGTTTCAAGTCATATTGACACAAATAATAAAAAAAAAGATCAAGTAGAAAGTGAGAAAATTTGGGGAAAACATGCACAGTGGAGGTCAGTTACCATTTAGAGATAGAAATTCATAAAATTATTTGAAAGTGTATCTCTATTGGCTATGTTTGTGTGCAATTCAACATGTTCAGGTCAATGGAGGCACAGATTTTATCCATCCAGTAAATTTCAAGGTATTTCATTTCTTATGTGTTACGTGTATAGCTACACTTACAAGTTTTTATATCACATGATGACACAATGTAACTCATGGCCTGCAATATTTCTAACAAAACTATTGCTTAAAAGGTGCAATGTTATGACTCCATGTCATATGCTTGGGATGTATCAAGAGACAAAGACAGCGCAAGCAAGCTTAGCGTACCATAATGTTTTGAAAATGTGTTACCAGTCTGTGACAATTAATCTTAAGAGATATTATTTACTATTTTCACAGTAATTTATCTAATTCCCAATATTTTACAACAAGATAACATTTGGCTCTGTTGAGTCACCGGATTTTTCTCAATTTTAAATAAAAGGGTCAATTTTTGCCATTTTCTTGCGTTACCAGTGGCCAAATTAAAACATGCATGAGATATTTACATTTCCCACACTAACATTAGTGCTAGCTAGGTATTTTCTCACTTACAATTTACAAATGTACATATCTTGTCTGGTAGACCTTACTTGATTTGCAGAATGATATCAAAACAGGTGTATGGTATATCTGGTCATAGGTAGAGACAGTAGAATATGGAAACTGCTGTGTTACCAAAATGGGGCCAATTATGATGTCACTTTTTACTGGGTCACAGTACTGCTATAAACACCTGAAAAAAATGTCGCTACAATGTGTCTGAATTAGGCCTGGCATGAAAAATTTGTAGCATATGTTGCTTGGTTACAGTGACTTTGTTACAGAAATTCACTGGAAAACAAAAATCCCACCAGGATTTCCATAACACTGTCACCTTCTATGTATGTGGTATATTTCTGACATGCAAGCAGTTTGCTGTCAGCAGTCAGCTTGGATGTGGACCTTTCATAGTACAAAGAAAAAACAGTTAGTAGCCTAAACTTGCTTGTCAGTGAAAAGAGGAAAAAACTGTACAGAAATGTTACAATATATTGTAAACTATCTCTAACCAACTGAAAACTTGAATTGAATTCTTGTGCACTAAAATTAACAGTTTTTAGCACAACTGAACTTGTTCAGTAGTGCTATAGGGATCGCCCGGCGTCTGTCTGTCTGTCTGTGTGTGTGTGTGTGTGTGTGTGTAAACAACTTAAAGTCAAAAACCACTGAACCGATTGCCACGATATTTGGTGGGTCCATTACTTTGTGTGTCTAGTTGGGAAATTGTTCAAATCAAAATGATCGCATCACAGGTGTGTGATTTGGGTCAAAAATGTGATTTTTGGTCAAAAAACTTAAACTCAGAAACTACTGGGCAGATTGGTGCGAAATTTGGTGGGAACATTCTTAAGGGGGTGTAAAGTATGATTTGTTCATGACGGGATGATTCCATCAGTGATATGCAAATTAGGGCTAAAAATGTGTCTTTTTGGTTAAAAATCTGTAATTCTAAAACTACTGGACGAAGAAATATTAAGCATACCATGATTCCATGAGTGATATGCAAATTAGGTGTAAAAATGTTCATTTTTGGTCAAAAACTTATATCTCAAAAAGTACTTGGTCAATGAGTCTGAAACTTGGCGAGATGTTTCTGAAACTGTTATTCTGCAGATTTTCTTAAAAGCATTTTGACAAAATTGGCCCTAGCGACCATGACCACGCCCTTTAGCAACAACCAAATGGCAGTATATTTTGGTCAAATAACAACATCATCTGGTAAGCAAGTGAGTAAACATTCAAAAATGTATGCAAATACCCTAGCAACCATGACCACGGCCATAGCAACAGCCAAACGGTGGTGTATTTCACAAAGATAACAACAGGGTTTAATAGATAATTGAATAAACATCCAAAAAATGTATGTAAATTTGCATAGCAACAAGACCACGCCCATAACAACAGCCAAATAATCACGTATATTGCAAAGATAACAACAGGAATAGAAAGACAGATGAATAAACATTCAAAAAATGTATGCAAATACCCTAGTAACCATGACCACGCCCATAGCAACAGCCAAACGGTGGTGTATTTCACAAAGATAACAACAGGGTTTAATAGACAATTGAATAAACATTCAAAAAATGTATGTCAATTTTCCTAGCAACAAGACCACGCCCATAGCAACAGCCAAATGATCACGCATATTGCAAAGACAATATCAGGAATTCATACACAAGTGAACAAAAACATACACAAATGTATGCAAATATATCTAACAACATGACCACGCCCATAGCAACAGCCAAATGATAGCATTTATCGTAAAGATAGCAACATGGTTGGATAGGCAACTGGATAGTTATTCAGCAAATAAACACCTATTGTTAGCATAGACTAGCATATGGATAAACATTTTTAAAAACTACAGTTGTGCTACAACGCCATTGGCGGTATTTTTTATGTTTAACATGAATTTGAACTTTTTTGGGGGGATTATGACTTGTATAAGTACCCAATTCAGATCATTTTTCAAAACCCTGTTTTATGTTTTATGTTTTCTGTTTTTCAATATATTTGCATTAAGGCTAATAGAAGAAACTTATTATATATTCAGCAGTAATTACGTAACAGTTTTGTAGAAGTCCTTTTCTGAGTGAAACTTGGTCAAGGCCAATGTAGCAAAAATCTTGTCAAAATTAATGCAGTATATTTAACTAGCAGGGGTCATGCACCCTTGCAATTTTCAGAAGACTTGTATCTCTATACACCAGAAACACTTACTTTCTCAACATTTTCACAAAAGATCCTACAAAATATGCAAAACTGATAAAATACAACAAATAATATACCATCCATTTAATTTTAGACTGTATTCAGATATTTTTTCCATAGAATTACTGGTAAAATTGTTTTAAAATCATTTTGCTTTTTCAGATTGTGACCCCTGTTTTGAAGTTTTAATATATCATCTGAATGCATTGAATACATGGTTAATGTTGTTTCCAAGGTTAATATTCCTCATTGACAAGTAACTTTTCTCAGAAATAATGCACATGGTAATCACTTAATTCCTGTGAGTTCCTTCCTTCTGGACTCCTTTTTGTGTCAACTACCTCCAGGCAATTAAATTTCCTGAGATGGAAAAATAAAACTTTGAAAGAAATTAAAGTTTTCTCCCTTTTGAGAGGTGTTCAATTTTTTCACATCCTATGTAGGCATTGTTCCAAAATTAACGAGATGTTTTACTTGCAGAATCATTTTCAAACAGTTAGCTTTTTATGTACCTCAAAATTAGTATTATGTGTGTTATCACATATTTAAAAAAACAGACATGTTTCTATACAGTGATCTGGTTATATCAGAAAGTGTTCAACACATTTCCAGTAGTTTGTTATGCAGTAAATGTAGCAATGTCTGTCACCAACCAGAACAGGATATAATCAAGAAACATCTATTGACTACTATTTAAAGTTATTGTACCATTCTTATTTAAGTAGGATACTTGATTAATAATGAAAACAAATTGACTTTGCCTCCAACAGTAAGGTTTTTTATCCATTTCTGATTATATCACATCCTATGTAGGCAATTTGCATACTATATCGTAGCATGGCCAAATCTGAAATATTTTGCCAAAGGTTATCTTTTCATATATACATTAGGTGTCCTACTTTCCTACTTGGGTGGAAAATAATACCAACTGGGAAATTTATTTTTTGTTAACTTTGTCCACCAAAATGGTACCCTAAGCTTGCCTGCGCTGAAGAGTTTGTTATATTTGAACGTATATTTATAGCCATTGTTTATGGTTTATTGTATGCACATACATTTGTTGTATGGAAATTTAAGTACAGCAGGGTGGTTCATGATTTCATTCAGTTGTTGAAAATAAGGTGACCCCCCTATTCACTTTGTAAAAATGATGACCACCCACCCACCCCCGGGCCATAAAAAACTGATCGCTCCCATAACAGTAATACTCTCGTTCAGTCCGTTGATGAAATGAGACAAATGATGTCAGCTGATCGTCAACTCCAGCAAGAATTACAGGAACAACAAAGGCAGTATATGCCAGACTTCTTCAAGTCAGATCAACCAAAACCTGGAATTAATAGACAACTAAATAAGCATTCCAAACATGTATGTAAATGTACCTAGCATAAGACCACACCCATAGCAACAGCCAAATGATCATGTATATTGCAAAGATATCAGACAACTGACAACTAAATAAACATTCCAAAAGTGTATGAAAATGTGCCTAGCAACAAGACCACGCCCAGCCATAGCAACAGCCAAATGATCATAAATGTTCGAAAGCTACATGTAGCAACAGGAATAGACAACTGAATAAACATTCAAAAAAAGTACTAGTGTAAGCAAATGTGCATAGCAACAAGTCCACGTCCATAAGCAACAGCCAAATGATCACATATATTGCAAATATAACAGGATTAATAGACAAATAAACATTCAAAAATGTATGCAGATTTACCTAGCAACAAGACCACGCCCATAGCAACAACCATATGATGATGTATATCACGAAGATAACATCAGGTATTTATAGGCACATGAATGAACATTCACAAGTATGCAAATATGTCTAGCAACATGGCCATGCCCAAAGCAACAGCCAAATGATCTCGCATATATTGCAAAGATAACAACAGGGCTGGATAGGCATCCAGATAATCATTCAACATATGAACATGTATAACTAGTATGGATAAAGAATTTTAACAACTGTAGATTTATGCTAAAACGCCATTTGCACTATTTTATTCACAACCTAATCTGTATAGTCATTCCCTCAAATCTTATTACAAAGCTCACAAGGCTCTTGAAAATGTTATTGCATTGATTACAGAGGCTATTAGTCATAGCAAAGGTTACAATGACTGATGTGTTAAATCACTCATCCACACTAAAATCTATGTGTAGTTATCAGAAATTTGTCCAAAAAAGTTAGTACGTTAAAAGTTCTTTGTAGGGAACAAAATAAGGTAGTAACACTTAGTATGACAAGTAAGATAGCTGAACAGAACTAAGATATTGCCATTTACAATAAGCCTTTATATTTAGCCTTTATATTAGGAGAGATAGAATAGAAGGTTTAACCTCACTATTGTACGAGAATTTCCAAGGCAAACCTAGGAACACTAGAAACAAAAGAATCATTAACTTGTATTTGAACATTTCTGAAACTAGTAAGGCAAAATATAACAAGCCTTCTGAAACAAAGACAGTTCTTAATAGTGTGTTTTATGGCAAAGTTGTTGTCCAAATTTGAATGTTAAAGTAAAAGGTAAAGATATAAAGCTGACCTCTTGGGTGTAGCCATTTAAGTGGATTCAACTTCTTGAGTTAACATAGAAAGAAATATTTTGGTTATTTCACCTTGAAAATGTGTGTCGACGTCAAAGGTCTATGTCTCTTTAGAAAGCTCATTGATAATGTGAGGGCAGACACTTGGATGATGTTCATATGTATCACACATTTGGAGATAACAGGCAAAATGTGGTTGTTTATCACAGACATGGCAGACATTTTGCCATTCAGGTCAAGTTTGCGAAAATAAGTGACATGCCTGTACAAATAGTAAAAACCATTACATGATTTAAAATATCCTCACTTGAAATGTTTGATTCAAAAAGCTATGAAGATAACCCAAATTTGGCTATTTGATCTTGAAGAAGAATTTCAAGGTCAAAGTTCAGGTATTAAAAGAAGCTCATATTTGATAATTTGGGTGTAGGTATTTAAATGGAATCACTACATATTATACTCCAAAGGTATGATGCATATTGTGAAATATAACAACAAAAATGGTCACCATTTGGCCATATTTGATTCGATTGTAAAGCAGAGTGACATGCATATGTATCACATAGTATATTACCATTATACCAGGTTTGGTTGAAATCAGTTGCTGCATGCCAGATTAAAATCAACAAGATAAAACAAAACAAATCAATACCTGACATACCTACCCTATTCTCTGAGGCCATGTTTTCTGTAAAACACATTTTTTAGCCCCGCTGTCAGCGAAAGCTGAAAGCGTAGCTTTAGGTATAGGTGGGTATTGAGGTATAGAGAGTAGAGTGAATCATAGGTGTCCGTCAAACTTTTATATTTTTACTATCTATTCCGAAAGTGACAGTCGGAATTCTTCGATATTTGGTATGCATGTTCCCTGGGGGGAGGCTATTCAGATTTGTTCATGCCAAGTTGATCTGTGCCATTTTCAATTTTTTATGATTTTTTTTCATAAAATGTCATTTTCATCAACTCCTTGAAAACCTCTTATTAGATTGCTTTGATATCTGGCGTGTTGATGCGCAGGGGGTAGCTTACTCAGATTTGTTAATTTCAAGTCAGCACATCCTCATTTTTATTTTTTATGATTTTTTTTTTGTAATTTGAAAAAAAAAATGAATATGTTAACGGGCATAATGACCGACGCCATATTGGAAATCAGTCGACGAGACTTTAAGTAAACTGCCACTTTTCAAAAGACACTATTGACGTCAAACAAGCAATTTAATATTTGCTATAGTCATAATTCTACGCATTGGGCGCCCAAATGACAAGCGTTTGTTCGAAACAGGGTTGTAAACTTCAAATCCAATTCTGCACCCTTCTACATAATCAGCCAGTCCGCAACATCCTCATTTGCATACTCTATCCTGATTCGACCAGAAGCTGAAGGTGACCTCATTTGACCGAGCGATTTTCCACAGCAAGTATCTTGAGTATCAACACAGGACGTTCTTGGTACTCACTAAAATCACACTTCAGACCCACTATAAAAGTGTGATGTTTTCAGATAACATGTAACTTGTGGTTAATTCTATATTGTCGTGCAATTTGGAATGACAGTGAACCAGAATTCAGACAACTTGCGTAAGGAAGGGCATGCCAGGCATGCGGTTGAAGTTTATATGGCCGACAGTTCACATGTAAAGTTAAACGACATGAACGTGTCTTGCCTTTCCAAAATGCAAATATTTGGCAAGTAAAAATAATTAAAATAATTACAACTTTAATTTGGCTTCAGACTTTGCATGTTGAGGTATTTTGTTGAGAATTATAAATATTGCGAAATGTCAAGTACAAGGTTTAAATACAATGGAATGATGAAAAAAATGGCAGAGTCTGCTGACAGGCGCCGGTCATAAGAAATACTGTGAATTAAAATATCAGACGATGTATGTATTAATCGCCGACAATCCACCCGTATGCACGAGGGACTAACCCGGAAGCAAGTCGTTGCCAGCCATACGTTACAGTGGTAACATCGTCCGAGAAATCGCTGCGTTCAGAGTGTCATTATTCACAGAATTGTTGTTTTCGAGTGAAAACCCGTCTTGAATTGTATAACTCTAACAAATGAAGACATGTCAAGTTATATTTTGAAAGTTGTATCGCTAGTTTGAGACGATTTTCTCACGTACTATCGAGGCTTACTTGGAAGTCGTAGGACCTTACTCCAGTTCATCGGGAAGTTTAGCCAGTCCGATAATTCTTTCTGGTTTAGTTTACAACACTTTTGATCACGCAGATTTTGTTGTTGTGATGAAAAGAAATAAAAAAAAAGATCATTTCAACCATTTCGTTGTGTTTTCTTTGTGAAAGGTAACCGAACATGAACGAGTGTTACCACTGTAACGTGTGGCTGAGAATGACTCTCTTCCGGGTACTTGAGATTGTCGCCGTACGGAAACTAAGATGGCGATTAATACATTTCTTCCCTATATATATCTACCACAACTAGTACAAGTTGAATGTTGTTGACTTTGTAAATTTGTTAGAAAATTGAAATTCAAATTGCCTCAAAATTATTTTAGATCCCTAGTTTATTTCATTCATCATTAAAATTTTCCAGGGTTACAGCTGTAAGACACTGGAATTATTTATAGCCAACCTCAAAATCCTCTTTTTTTCTTTTTCTTGTGTGCATTTCCCAGTCATTTTTTTCTGAGATTTTGTGCAATTTTTCATAACAGTAGATTTTTGTTATAAAATGGTGACTATGGTATAAAAGTACAATACATTACCAACTTCTGTGTAAAATGTGTTTTATAGTGAGACATCATATGAAACCACTAACCACTTTATTGCATCGCTAAAACAAAACTGCATAGTGAAGAGCTGATGACCTGAACCACTTCTACATGTCACCAAAATAAAAAATTAAATTAAAAAAAAAACAGCGGAGCTATTCTGACCGATAGGTCGCTTGTTTTGTCAACTAATATCTCAGGATAAATCAATCAGTGCAGCACAATATATGAAGGAATAACAATGACTCAAACACAGTAAGTAACTTGAAATTTGCCGTCATTCACTTTGTATTGTAAATTTCAATATTAATACATTTAGTAACTCACGAAAAGCGTACCATTTTGATTTGTGATGAGCATATTCATTATTTGAAAACTTTTTATAAATGACTATGTATGGTTTGAACTTCGTTTGAAATAAGGCAACAGGTTTGAAGGAATACATAGTATACAGTATTTAATTGATATAATGTAGTCATACACTTTGAATCTCATTCTTGACAGAAATGTATAAGGTGTCATTACAGAACAATCTTCACTGTAATGGTGTTTAGAATACAGAAATTTATGTAAATAGTCCATTATTCTTGACGATACAGTGTGTCAGTATTCCCTGCTGTCATTGTAATGTCATATGTTCCCTGGAAATGTTGGTAAATTTTGCACATTGATACAATGCTATGAAAATAAATTCTTCACTGATACCACAAAGTTGTCACTGTGTCTCTGTGTTAGTAATTCAGTAAATAAACCTTACATATTGTCATTACATATAATGCAACCATGTTATTAAGAAAATCAAGTATGTTTTGTATACATTTGTAATTCATCAACAGTTTACACATCATTGGAGCTTTAGTCAGTGGTGTATGTGAATTATGCAAACATTCATCCATTGATGCACATGAATCCATAGGTACACACTTGTACGAACCCAGCATGCATGCATACTATACATACATACATACATACATACATACATACATACATACATACATACATACATACACGTATGCATGCATTCTTTTCTTTTTTTAAATATTGTTAATCTTGAAATAAACCACAGATATTAATATTATTTGACAATGTAAGCACCATATTATTAAAATAGCAAAATGCCTTGACCAAAATGTAATTAATCCAAAAATGATATTGCCAGGGATTCATTTATTGCCATATGTTTTTTTTTCTGAACGAAACATGAACATTGAACCGCTAGAGGGCGCCCTCCAAAAACTTGAAAAAAAATATTTCAGGACACCTCCACAGGCGCCCAGCACAAAAACAAAAACAAAACCTTCTGACCATCAAAATTTTCATGCCCTCACCTAATGTTTTCATCCCCCCCCCCCCCCACCTCTTTCGCTTTGAGGGGATCATGTGTTTCATGTTTACTCAACATCGAAGATTTGATTAGGAGTCGGAGTTTTCTTTTGTTGAGTCGCTGCATCCACATCATATATACATGGCTACATTGTAGTCCACCGGATGTAAGCGAAGATAGAGTTACCGTCTGGGTGTCCATGGTTACGATCACACTGTTTACAGGGGCCCTAGACAAACCATCTGCATTCCCATGTCTCTTACCAGGGCGATGTATTATAGTGAAATCATATTCACCCAAACACTTCCATCCATCGCCGCAAGTCACGTTGACCATGGGGTTCTTTGAAATTTAGCAACCATCTCAAGGAACTGCATGTGATCCGTTCACAGTGCGAAGTGTTTGCCATACAAGTAGGGTTGAAAGGGTTTTACGAAGTGAACTACACATGTACAACACAGACAAGTAAGAAACTAGCTAGGTTTTTTGTGTCAAAACTGATCATGTCATCCTCAAACATTTCTCTTAATAACCCTTTATAAAATTTAATAGCTGGTACAATCTTTTGTGAGGAGACAATTAAGATATCATTTATTTCTAAATATATTGTTTTCACGCATTGTGTAATGAATAAATGCCTACATTTATATTTATTCCAATTACCATGTGTTAAATGGAAATTGTTAAATGGAGAAACGTATGTAAATGATCATTAATTAATATTCAAATTATAAGATTTAAAGACGTCAAACAATGTTATCTCAGTCATATATAATTCAATTTAATTCAATCATTTCAATGTTTTATGAATGTTACATTACATAAACTGTTTCAAATGTGAATTGTCATCCATAAAACACCAGCTGATTATTGATTTTCTTATTATGGTCTTATGTAACTTTGGATCGCTAGCACCGGGAGTCAAACACACGTTTGGTATTCGTAAACATAACGTATTCAATGTTTCAATGTATAATAACACTTTTTTGGTATGTACAGATAATGTTTTGAATTCGTCGGAATATCTGGTTTACGCCACCACAAGGTTTTTAATGGACGTTGAATTGGACTTGTTTTCTCGAAAAGATCGGCGGAGCGGTACCCGCTCTTGGTTGTCGTTTCTCGATGATCTGATTACTATCCGTAGTCTCTTGTTTCTTTCTGCTTTCGGCTTAAATGATATGACTGTGTCTGACATTTTTTCATGAGATTCGTTTTCGTTTTTTTGTTGCTGTCGTACGTTGCCATCTTGTTTTCCTTGAGTTTCAGCGTATTATCTTCCTCCTTATCCGATCTGAATCTTACCGTTGCTCACCAATGTTACAATCTTTCTCTTTATTCTGAGTTTTGTATTTATTTTTTTTATTTTTTTATTTTTTTATTGATTGATTGATTGATTGATTTATTTTGAATGTTAGATGTTGGGGTTATATTCTATGTGGGTGATAACAATGGGTAGACTTTTTAACCACACCACTCACACACAGCACAACACACGGGGAAATTGTGTAATTAGGGGATATGAGAGATTTCGTTTTCTTTTATGAAGATAAAGAGCAGCTGGGGGCGCTGTTTATCGTACAAAGTTAGAAGTTGTCTGAATGCCCACTCTAGATCTGTCTAGAATACATCGAACGTTCGCCGTTGTTTACAACAAAACGAATATTTCTTGGTTTCAACTTGTTGTATACTGCAAGGAGAAAATGGTGAAAGCGAATGGGTGTTGAAATAGGAGTGTGGAGAGCAAGTATTGGAGCGTTTACTGCTCCCTCTGGCTACGATGGAAGACATTGGCGTATCGACATAAAGACAATAGCGTCCATCCACCTGCTGCATTCCCTTAATTATTGTCTCTTCGATTACTGGTCGAGTCTTCTTAAAGGAGAAATTGAACTAAGCCCAGGGCCTCAAAAATCTGATACAGCAAGAAACAGACAAGTGACACTTTCCTCGACTGGTGATTTCTTATTGCCTACATCAGAAGACAGTGACATGGAGGTCGGCAATCGTGACATACAATTGTCATAGTGTACATTACATTACATATGATTGATAGTTTTTAATTTTTCTTATCTTTGTAAGTAAATAAAGTGTACATTTGTTTTCAGTAGAGCATATAGTCATCAAAATTAATATATTAAAGTCCCTAATTTATTTATTTTTTAAAAGAAAAAAAAAGATGTTGAGATTAACGTTTCGCAGATGGTGAAGACATTTCAATCAAGTTAATATTTTATCAGAATAATATCATGTGGGAATTTCAATTCTTGTTTTCAATTCTCTGTTAATGTCCCAGATTATTGATGATACACTAAATACGATGACGGGTTGACTTACAATGTATTACTTAATATTATGCTACTAGATTCTTTCATATACTATTTTATTCCAATAATATCCCTTTACGTTGTATATCATATTTATTTTTTTATCTTTTTGTATACAAAGAGTTGATGTTGAGATTTGCGATTTTTTTGTATACAAAGAGTTGATGTTGAAATTTGAGATTTGGGTTTTGTAGCAAATGAAATGAACATACTTTAATAACACAGTTCTGTTTTTACACCGTTCTCATGTTCTAAATTCTAATTTATGCCAATATAGTACATTAGTGATACGATAAATACAGAAGACGCGTACATAGTAATTTGAATCATTTCACATGAAATATTTTGCTGAGAGATGCCCTTTTTTCATTCCATTCCAATTATAATGCTCTAACTATACCAATAAGTGGCATTATACTTCTATATATACTTTAATCATTTCACATGAAGAGTTTCAATAAAGTTTCTCATTTGAAAATTCCTCTATTACATGTGGTGTGTAATGTATTCTATTACATTCACTGTACTGTTCTAAGTATACCAATATATGGCAATATACTTTTCTATACATACTAATAATTGACAGTGATATTTACAGTCGCTTAGAATAAAAGTCAAATACAGTTAAACCTGTGAATTAATTAGTCAATTAGCATTGTATGAAATTGCGCAATTATTGCGTTCAAGTTGTTGTTTATTTACAGTTTATAATGATCCTTTTACCACCTGTTTATCTAATAATTTCATCTCTCTCTCTCTCTCTCTCTCTCTCTCTCTCTCTCTCTCTCTCTCTCTCTCTCTCTCTCTCTCTCTCTCTCTCTCTCTCTCTCTCTCTCTCTCTCTCTCTCTCTCTCTCTCTCTCTCTCTCTCTCTCTCTCTCTCTCTCTCTCTCTCTCTCTCTCTCTCTCTCTCTCTCTCTCTCTCTCCTTTTGTGACGATGGTGTTCTACTCATTCCCTGTATCCAGGTGGTAAGTTTGCATATGATTATTATGAAGTATACTACTTATGCATTGTCAATAAGTCATATTTCTAGACTTAAAATTGTCACATTGTACAGTACACTACATATAATTTACAGGTGTTTTTCAATATTACTTGTCTTTGTAAGTAAATAAAGTGTATATTTGTTTTCAATGGAGATTATAGTCATGTACGTGGAGTCTATAAAGGTAAACAACTGAATTAATTAGTCAATTAGCCTTTTATAAAATTGTAATTATCGTGTTGTTGTTTGTTTTCCGTTTATAACGATCCCTTTGCCACCTGTTTATATAATAAATTCATCTTCATTCTCTTTTAATGTCTCATTTTATTGATGATACACTAAATACGATGACGGGTTGGCATATTACTGAATATCATGCTACTAGATTATTTCATATACAATTTTATTCCAAGATATATCACTGTTACGTTGTATATCATATGTTTTATATTTTACTTCGTATACTAAGAGACGACATTGATACTTCTTATTTCTTATTGCCTACATCAGAAGACAGTGACATGGAGGTCGGCAATCGTGACATACAATTGTCATAGTGTACATTACATTACATATGATTGATAGTTTTTAATTTTTCTTATCTTTGTAAGTAAATAAAGTGTACATTTGTTTTCAGTAGAGCATATAGTCATCAAAATTAATATATTAAAGTCCCTAATTTATTTATTTTTTAAAAGAAAAAAAAAGATGTTGAGATTAACGTTTCGCAGATGGTGAAGACATTTCAATCAAGTTAATATTTTATCAGAATAATATCATGTGGGAATTTCAATTCTTGTTTTCAATTCTCTGTTAATGTCCCATATTATTGATGATACACTAAATACGATGACGGGTTGACTTACAATGTATTACTTAATATTATGCTACTAGATTCTTTCATATACTATTTTATTCCAATAATATCCCTTTACGTTGTATATCATATTTATTTTTTTATCTTTTTGTATACAAAGAGTTGATGTTGAGATTTGCGATTTTTTTGTATACAAAGAGTTGATGTTGAAATTTGAGATTTGGGTTTTGTAGCAAATGAAATGAACATACTTTAATAACACAGTTCTGTTTTTACACCGTTCTCATGTTCTAAATTCTAATTTATGCCAATATAGTACATTAGTGATACGATAAATACAGAAGACGCGTACATAGTAATTTGAATCATTTCACATGAAATATTTTGCTGAGAGATGCCCTTTTTTCATTCCATTCCAATTATAATGCTCTAACTATACCAATAAGTGGCATTATACTTCTATATATACTTTAATCATTTCACATGAAGAGTTTCAATAAAGTTTCTCATTTGAAAATTCCTCTATTACATGTGGTGTGTAATGTATTCTATTACATTCACTGTACTGTTCTAAGTATACCAATATATGGCAATATATTTTTCTATACATACTAATAATTGACAGTGATATTTACAGTCGCTTAGAATAAAAGTCAAATACAGTTAAACCTGTGAATTAATTAGTCAATTAGCATTGTATGAAATTGCGCAATTATTGCGTTCAAGTTGTTGTTTATTTACAGTTTATAATGATCCTTTTACCACCTGTTTATCTAATAATTTCATCTCTCTCTCTCTCTCTCTCTCTCTCTCTCTCTCTCTCTCTCTCTCTCTCTCTCTCTCTCTCTCTCTCTCTCTCTCTCTCTCTCTCTCTCTCTCTCTCTCTCTCTCTCTCTCTCTCTCTCTCTCTCTCTCCTTTTGTGACGATGGTGTTCTACTCATTCCCTGTATCCAGGTGGTAAGTTTGCATATGATTATTATGAAGTATACTACTTATGCATTGTCAATAAGTCATATTTCTAGACTTAAAATTGTCACATTGTACAGTACACTACATATAATTTACAGGTGTTTTTCAATATTACTTGTCTTTGTAAGTAAATAAAGTGTATATTTGTTTTCAATGGAGATTATAGTCATGTACGTGGAGTCTATAAAGGTAAACAACTGAATTAATTAGTCAATTAGCCTTTTATAAAATTGTAATTATCGTGTTGTTGTTTGTTTTCCGTTTATAACGATCCCTTTGCCACCTGTTTATATAATAAATTCATCTTCATTCTCTTTTAATGTCTCATTTTATTGATGATACACTAAATACGATGACGGGTTGGCATATTACTGAATATCATGCTACTAGATTATTTCATATACAATTTTATTCCAAGATATATCACTGTTACGTTGTATATCATATGTTTTATATTTTACTTCGTATACTAAGAGACGACATTGATACTTTAAAAATTTGAAATTTGGGTTTTGTAGAAAATGAAATGAACATACTTTAATTACGCCGTTCTGGTTTTACATCGTTTTTAGGTTGTAAATTCCGTATCATGCTTATATGGTACATTAGTGATACGGTAAATACAGAGGACGCGTACATAGTAATTTGAATAGTTTCACATTAAGAGTTCCAATACGATTTCTTATTCGACTTTTCTATACATACTAATAAATGACAGTCATATTTACAGCCGCTTACAACGTTTTTGTTTATCTTTCCGAAAAGAATAAATGTGAAATAAAGTTAAACCCGTGAGTTAATTAGTCAATTAGCATTTTACAATATTGTAATTATTGTGTTCAAGTTATTGTTTATTTAACGTTTATAATGATCCTTTTACCACCTGTTTATCTAATAATTTCATATCTCTATCTCTCTTTCATGAACTTTTTATTATGTACCGCATTACTCATTCACTGTATCCAGAGGGTAAGTATATTACTTAGAATTATCACAGAGTTTACTTCATATTCCCCAACACATTTCTACTATATATTTTTGCGTTGACGATTTTCTGAATTTGTTAATCGAACATAATTATGATGTGGTATAAAAGAGCAAATCAAAGTGACACCTGTAGGAATTGAACCCAAGTCCCCTAAACACTAGTCAGAGTGCTCTTACCAGCTGAGCTAACGTGTCAACTGGTAGATAACGTGCATTTATCCTGATGTGTACTTTCCTTCCTCGAGGTGATGAGAAGACAACTCATTTTTAAAGCTTATGCCTTTCAACCTAAGGATCTAAATAGATTCACAGGTCTACCTGCCTAATGGTGGCCACTTTAGGAATCGGTGATTAAAGCAATGAGGATCATACAATTATTATAATACATGGCTTTTTAAATAGTTTTGGGGGGTTGCAATCTCATAATTATATTCATCACAAACGGTTGATATAACCAATTTGAAAAGTTTAAAGTCTGGTTTAAAACTAATAGCACGTGTGAATTGGTGCTTCTTATCTTTCTCTCTATGATCTATTAGTGATGCAATAAATATGATGGATATGTTTATATTTTGAAATCAATTCTTATGAAAATATTTATATTACATGTTCTATGTAATACATCCAACTGTATACGTTTCTATAAATACTAACAAATGAGTCATATCCTCATTCTTAGAGTACAGCAGAAAATTTATATAATTAACATATAATTAACACATCAGTTAGGAATTACAGTTTGTGTCTACCACTAACTAATTCTGTGTGTCTCTCACTGTCTCTTCCCCATATCTCTATGTGTACGTCTCTCGCTGCTTCTCTCAATCTACTTGTTGGTTTGTTTATCTGTATGATTGATTTGCCCATTTAAGCGTGAAGACATCTGGAAGGTAAGTTCAGACAACGCTGACATCTATAATGTAAAAATACTCTTTGAAAATCTAAGTTTTCTAACAGTATTTCATATGCAACAAAAGATTTTCACTGTAGCTTTAAAAACGAACCGAAAAAGATTCAGGTTTGTTTCAGTCACTCAATTAGTAAATTATCACTGTTTAAAATATTGGTGAGTTTTATGATTCCATTATATAATCTGCATGTGTCGCTCACTTTGTTGTTTGTTTAAATAATAAGCTTATATCTCACTATGTCTGTGTGTCTCTATTTTTCAGGACGAAAATACCAAACACGTGAGTATAATGATGATATATCAGTAGAGTATTACAAAAAAGTAGACATCAAAGACTAATTAGTTTATGAAGTTTCCAAAAAAAAGTATAGTACAAAGCGAGTGAATCTATCAAATACTAAAATAATCAATTATTGTGGTTTGTGTGAATTATTTGTATGTACACCTTATTTATTCATACAATTATGATCAACTAGATTACATCTTATTAAAGGCAACACATTTTCGTTGTCCGGTAATGATGCAAAAACTATAATCAAATCGTACATCGATTATGTGTGACAAGGTATTTAAAGAGACGCCTCAAATAGGCAAAATCATAATCCTACAAGCTAAAAATCCGGAGCAATGTTTTTATCTACAATAAAAAGGACCTTCAACGTGCAGCTGAATTTCCAGACACGAAGAAAAAGTTGTATCGTGGTCGAATTATGCTAGTTGGAGCTTTTGGTGCTGGAAAGACATCAACGAAGAGAAGCCTTTTAAAAGAAGTTTTTAAGAGTGAACATTTCAGTACAGATGGAGCTGATGTTTATGAAATTGACATAACGGAATGGGTTATAAAAGGTGTGTGAGTAATATAAGCCAAGCTTGTAGTATTATAATGAGCTCATTATTATTCGTGATGTCATGCACCTTTTCATTCACGTGATCAAGTTGCAGTTTTGGGAAGAAAATGGGATATAAAGTGTTAGGTTTTTTCTAGCTATTCAATAATCTGTTATTATGACGACTCGAATAACAAGAAGTCGGCGTGAAAGGGGATCGAAATTAGTACGATCTGCTACACCAACAAAAAACACAAGACGATTGAAATTGAGACCGAATGGAAAGGCTCACCAGAGATAACTTTGAACTTAGTAAGGACACTATGTCTTGTCTTGTACGTAACGGCTTCACTAATTCCGAACACATAAATCAATGCAGGAGCAGGATCTTCGAATTCATAGTCTTATTCGTTCCTATACCATAATCTCAATATCGGGTAAAAGATAACAACTATCACTTAAATAATTGATGTAATTAATCCAAGCTAATATATGTCGACGTGATTCTCACTTAATTACTTTGTGAACAATTTGGCGAAAAATACAGGATAATTGACCAAATGAAAATAATAAATAACACTACAGTGTGAAATGATAGTGATGACACTATTCAATTTGATTTCAAGGTCAGACTATTGTTTTAATCCAATGTTGTTCGGTTATGGCGTCATAATATAACAAATATTGATTTATAAAGGTTATAACACACAAGCAGTTGATGGTTTTTGGCATTGAGCTTTCGAACTGCCTTGCTCGACGAGCCTCATCGGAATGACAAATTTCATAGTTACAGTTGACCACTAGGTGGCGGTATGATCAGCAGATTGTAGATGTTAGGTCGTTCAGTGATATCTACAATCGGGTGATCATACCGTACCGCCGCTTAGTGCTCAGCTGTAGCTATGAAATTTGTCATTCTCATGATGATCGTCGACCACGACAGATCTAAAGCTCATTATGTTAAAATATGTGAACTGCTTGTACTTTATAACCTTTGTAAAAATCATTTGATCTACCAAGCTGATGAACATTTCTAATCACAACACTGTCCTTATATCAACACGTTATTCACATATGGTCATTTATTTAGTTTTTCAAAGATTAACGAATGGCATGGAAAGTAATTGGCATCATTGTAAATAAGTACGATATAGTATATGTACATCTAGGACTTATGGTATAAATTGCTCTAGTATACACATACAGGGACGGCCAATTTTGAAATTATTTTATCGTATTGAGACATTGGCGATAGAAATGTTCCAATGTCTGTGACACAATTCTGACGGTGTCTTTTCCAAGATATGTTTTACAATAATTGTCTCACCTGAAATCAACTAATAAATGTTGTGAACAATCTGTTGAGTCTTCTCTCACATTAAAACATTCTTTCAACGTAATCTTTAGTGAAAATAGTGTTTAAGACATGTATGGAAACTAGAATACATCATATTTTCGGGTCTGATAACTGTCAAATATACGCCAAAATCAAACCTGTATTAATTTAGATAGCAACGGGTATCAATATTGATTGGAACAGTTGATAGAAGAAATGTAAATTGTGATAAGGTTATCTTCTTAGTGTTGAATTATTTATATTTCAAATCAAGCATGAAAACAATATTTAAAGAGAGAGAGACGAGAAATTAAATGCCTCCCATATACACGGCAAGCCCAATTCTTATAGTTCGTGGACCAGAAGTGTTTGCCGTTTTCTCTTGTTCAGCACTCTCCAATCAACAAAAATACATATGTCGGAGATGTTGGGAGGGTGAATGGTATGGTAAACCTCTCTGGCCCGTTGACTATCATAGTTATTGAATAATATCCATATGTGACAAATTCTTAATCTTGAGTACTGTTAGTTACGTTAATTTTTTCTGTATATCCAGTACATCTTCAGACAACAACGTACAACACTTAATTATCATTGTTAAACAATATTTTATGTTAGAAAAATTGATATGAGTTATGACATTGACAGATAAACAGCAAGTATGTATATATGTGTTAAATTTTAACCACACAATACGGAACTTGCAATCCAGACTGAGCATGCGCAGACACAAAGGACTGTGGGATTATCTGTGGTTATCGTAATACCTAATCTGGAGCTATTGATAAAAATAACCTCCCACAATTGTCAGGGTGACTATGAATTGATTACTTGTGGTTACAAACAATGTATCAACATTGTATACAACACTAATTGAGTAGTATTTATTATCAAATTTCCCATGATGCAACATTCAAGGTGGTGGGTTTGCAATTCCCCTATTATGCACATTTGAACACTACAAAGCCCCTTTCAAGCATTTACACAACTTCATACTTTATATCTTGACTAAGAATCGAAGACTGATCATTACAGAGGAGAACGTTTGATCGATGAAACGAGACAGTTGATGGAAGACACTCTTTTGTTTGGAATGAAGAAACAAGAATATCAGAAAACACCTGTCAAACGTACAACAACATTTCGTAAACGTATAGACATTATTGGTGACTTGAAGACGGATGATGAGAAACAGTCCCCATCTCGCAACACTGAACGTAGATTTCGTGAACGCATACAGAGACGTCTACGCGAGGTCAAAGACGTTGATAAACCTGACCTATACTTCAGTCTATGGGATTCTGCAGGACAGAGTTTATACTATACAACACATCAGGTATTTCTATTTATATCTTCATCATAATGCTTGCTGACATCTCAATATCTTGATATGGGTGTGTTGAAGACTAAGTTACAAATCCTTAGGCAAACGAATTATTAAAAAAAAAACATTGTTATAGAAGAAGGGAAGTTTTTTTACAGTACTTTAAGGTACTAGTTAATATACTACAGCTGTTTAATGACAAACTCTTTGTATTCATACATGGTAATTCATAACAACATCACGGCAATGATGTCGATGGGCTCATACACGTCTGTTTCACAGTAAAGTGGTAACATGTTATAGTTTGACATTCAGTATTATTTGGCATTTAATAAGGCTATGGTCGAATATATTATTTTATTTCTATGTGTGCACTTGTACATATTAGAATTTAGTGATGATTTGCGCATTTCACTGGATACTGATCTTAAACCAGAAGTAACCATGAACAAATGCAAGAAATCGACGGAGATTTACAGTATTCTATTTCATAAATTCTAGAGGACGACTGGTGACATATATACTAAACATGTTATTTCACAATTCAATTTTAAAATACTAAAAATACTATCCTATCGTCTTCCATGTAGTTTTATATTAATTAATAGCAAACATTTATCAATTATATTAATAGGAAAACCATTGTTATTCATAACACAACTCGACTTTTTACTCCACGCCATAGGTATTCCTGACAAGTCGAGTCATCTACATACTTGTAACGGATCTCACAAAAACACTGGATGAAATCCTATCAAGCAAAGCTGAAGGACCATGGAGAGATGAATGGAGTGTCAAAGGTTGGTTATCAAAATCATATACTCGTAAATCACTTGATAATATCAAATATGGACATTGATGATAGCGATAGATTTGCGACTGCGTGGTTGAGTTGCTTTCCTAATACTAGTAATGCAATATCGATGTATGTATGTATGTATGTATGTATGTATATATGTATGTATGTATGTATGTATATGTATGTATGTATGTATGTATGTAAGTATGTATGTATGTATGTGTGTGTATGTATGTATGTATGTATGTATGTATGTATGTGTGTGTGTATGTATGTATGTATGTATGTATGTATGTGTGTGTGTCTGTGTCTGTGTATATGTATGTATGTATGTATATGTATGTCTCTGCGTGTGTTATCGGTATATTCTGACAGGCGGAAACAGGTAAACTGATTAATGGATAAATGAAAATGATTAGTCAGACAGCTAAAACAGTTGTGCCTAGAACATAGTTTTCATACATTTTCAGATTTCCTCTCCTTCTGGATGAATTCCATTCATGCCCATGCAAGACCCGATGATTCCCCTTCAAGTGGAGCACAGGCAGCAAGGTATTCTGTTACAGCGCCACCAGTTATCATAGTTGGAACAAAGAAAGATCTACTTGATAAGGTCGGTTTGCTATATAGTTCGTGACCTAACGTTTTAAAGATGTTTTGATCCGGATAAAATATAAAACTGCAATCAGGGATTGTACGACAGACGCACATTGCATTGACTAACCACAAATGTCTCTTATATTGTTGATGACGTGCAAAATAAATTATTGCTTTTTAAACGATTTGAAATATCACTCTCTTGGGTAAAACGTGCATTCGACTGCGCTCATTAATTTCATTTCAAAAAAATATTCATCTACACTCCATAAGTAAAGTCCTTACCAAATACCAATACAATTGGTCTGGCGGTTTTTGACTTTAAATGGTTCACTCCCCCCCCCCCCCGTCAGCGAACACAGAACACACACATACACTCACACTTATATACACACATATATATTCATACACCGACATTTCACCATGCCCATAGCACTACTGAACCTCAGTTCAGTTATCATAAAATCGTTTATAAAATGGATTTATTTTCTTGGCCATGAAATTGACAAAAGTATTTGGATTAAAGGTAACACAATTGTAATACATGGACCCAAGATGTGTAATTTGTGTACACTATACACATATTTCGGTCTATTTTTTTCAGGGTCGTAATAGAGAACAATTGGCAGAGAAACGACTACGAGACATCAAAGATTACATACGTAAACACTGTGTAGCTGCCAGTGTGCATCTTGTCGACATGATTGCCATTGACAACAAATCGAGAGAGGGAGACACACCGTCCGATCCGAAGATCGAAGAACTCCGTCAACAGATCAAGTCGCTGGCAGAGAAATATTTCTTCCTTGGCGAAGTACCTGTAAAGTGGATTCACCTTGAACTCACATTCAGAAAGCTGAAAAAGCAAGTGCTAAAGCTACACGAGGTTTACGAAATAGGAAAGAGAATAAATATGAAACGAGAAGATGTAGATAAGGCTTTGCAATTTTATCACAGTGTGGGCGAGATAGTACACTATGTTGCTAAGCCAGAGCTTGAAGATACGGTTATCCTAGATGTCGGATGGTTAGTCAACCTATTCAAGTTGGTTATTACCCAAGAACTACCAACTTTGAGTTTATCACCAATACTTCACAACATGGTTGATGAATTGTCTAAGGAAGGGCGCTTGCATGAGAGTCTACTGGACCATATACTCAGCGAGAAAAGACGTGTACACGACAAGGAAATTCTCCTGAAGATAATGGAAAAGTTTGACATCATGTGTTACGTACCTTGCCCAACAGGTGCTAGTCCTCAGTCAGATGTCTATTATCTGCCATCCCTTCTCACAAGAGGTAACGACGAGAAAGAAGACATCATTTGTCCTACAGATAGTATAGCCTGTTGCCCTATTTACTTCCATTTCCCTGGTAATTTCCTACCAGAGGGCCTGTATTACAAATTGGTCGTGAGATGCTCATCTGAGTGGCAAACGAATCCAATTTTGGTGAAACACCGCTCTCGCATACCAATAGACAAGGATAGAATTGTCCAAGTCACTCTATGTAAAACTGATTCTGATATTGAGATGAGAGTACTCCAGAGGTCACTGGGAAGAAGACATGCCACAGAGCTAAACCCTGAGACGGTGACAAACGTCAGGAAAACAGTAGAGGCAAAATTGTCAGCTTTGATTGAAACCTATTGTCCTGGTTTATCTTATCGTGCCTGCCTGAAATGTCCTTGTAAGCATCATGAACTTGGTAAATTGTTGGTAGATATTGACGACGTTGATGATAGATGCGTTGCCATCGACACGTCATCTCGTACTCGTCTAGCGAAAGGCCAAGTCAACTGTAGTAGAAGCAAAATCCCGTTTGAAGAATCAGATTTGTTGTTGTGGTATTCAACACGTAAGTATTATTATCACAGATATTTTACGTATACATTGTTGTGGAAAATTGGTCGTTACGTTTCTCAAAACAATATATTAATGTCTTCAGTTATTGACTACGATGTGCATATGGCAAACACATCTAGAGTGCTACATACATACATACATACATACATACATACATACATACATACATATACATACATACATACATACATACACACACATACACACATGCATACATACATACATACATACATACATACATACATACATACACACACACACACATACATACATGCATGCATGCATGCATGCATGCATGCATGCATACATACATACATACATACATTCATACATACATACATAATTTCCATGTTTTCCTACTCAAAAGGCTTCTCAGTTTCTTCCCGAAGTGATCGTTTTCAGAATTTTGCATAAATTTTACAATTTGTGCATGTATAGGTAATCACCAAATATTATATAGATAGTGTGTTAACTCTCTTTATTCATTACTGTCAACTGAGTGTAAAAACGAATATAATTTTCAACTAGTTTCCACCAGTCTGTTTTTTCAAGAAAGTTAAATTAATTCCTAACTCTCTTCACTCCTACCATTCACCCCTCACAACCTTACAGATGTTGACAGGAAGAACGTCAGTCAAGATAGGTAAGTGAAAACTTACATTATTACATTATTACATTATTACATTATTACATTATTACATTATTTCATTATTACATTATTTCATTATTTCATTATTACATTATCAAGAATTGTAGAGCACTGTCCTTTCCTTTATGTAAGAAGGTACATTTGATGGAATGAAATGAAGTTGTATTCTTTTCAACTGCACATGCACAAGAAGGAGCACCCTTTTATACATTCTAGTCCAGTTTAGTCTATAGTGTAGTCCAGTTTAGACTTTCCCTAAAAGTGAGCAAAACGAAGATTATATGAACCAGAAATGGAGATTAAAATATTTAAGTCTACATGTATTTCCGTTGACTGTTAAACTTCCACTATTGTCATAAATGTTGTCATATCTCTCATTCTCACTTCCCAGAATGTCTGCATCGATAAATAGACCTACATTAGGTAGCCTTTATGTACAGTTGTGCCAAGAATTGGGTCACGGCGATGAGAAGAAATTAAGAGGGTTTCTCCATGGTGGTCCTATTCCTAAACGTGAATTGGAAAACCTCAAGGACCCTGTTGATATATTTCAATGTCTTGAGGAGAAAGGGTTGATAGGAAGAGATAACTTGGAATTTCTCGAGAAACTGATGATAGCTATCGACAGAAGACCGTTGGTTAAACTGTTTAACCGGTACAGGTCAGCTCAACAACACATATATATATACTGTTTGACCAATTGAGATGTTCTTTATGGTTTTCTGAATATCGTCAAACATGAATGTCGATGCATATTCTGATAAGGAGCGAGCAATTCAGTATGCATTCTTTTCAACTGCACATACACAAGAAGGAGCACCCTACTAAATATTCTAGTCCAGTCTAGCCTTTCCCTAAAAGTGAGCATAACGAAGAGTATATATGAAACAGAAATGGAGATTGAACTATTTAGCTATCGAAAGACAACCATTGGTTAACGTGGTTAACCAGTGCAGGTTAGGCCAACAACACATACATGATTCTTTTGGAATTTCGTTAGTACTGAACATTTTAGTATTTAGAGTACCATTTGTTTAGTCTTTCAGATATTCTTTTCGCCAGTAATATAACAACTGAATAAGTATGTCAATAAAAGCTGATATTTAGTCACAAACTGTCTTAAATTGATTAATTGTTACTTCACTAACATCAGTGAATATTGTCTGAATGTATTGATCAGGTAGTAATGCTTACAATTGATTCCAATCAACGATATAACAAGTCTAACTATGACACATATGAGTGAAGCAATGTGATCATATATATCTAATGCATCTTTTTGTTCCTTTTATAGGTTAAAATAACAGGTATTTCAGTGAAGTTCTTGAAACAACTACTGACATATGCGACAACGTCTTACTGCATGCAGGGATATGTTTAATAAGACACCGTTGACAGAGAATTACTGAAGTTCAGTCCATATATGGATATATTGTCTATGAGACAATCTCAATAAAGTGTCAACAAACACATCATTGAACGTTTTAGACTTAGTGTTTTGTTATTACTTATTTGGTAGCACGCTTCGAATTGTCCCGATTTCTTTACTTAAGAGACAAAGGATGGAAACCGAATGACCACAGTTTATATAATCTGAAATCAATAATGATAAAAACGGATTGACATCGACATAACCATACTAGATAGTGTTAGAACTGACGTAGTTAGATTTGTAAGATAATTATAGCTAATACATATAGTGTAGCAAATAAACTAAAACATATATCTTTGTAAAAAATCATTTAGTTAATACTATATCCAGTGTATTGTTACATGGAATTTAAGGATATACATGTATAACTAATACAATATAGACATGGGTTTTAAACTTCTCAATATCTTCTTAAAACTTTGTGAACTTTCTGTTTCCTCCTTTAACTGTTACAACTCAATAAATTAGTCAACTAGTGAGTGGACCTTTAATACAAAGTGTAAACCTTCATTTAAGTTCCTCAAAATTATGCAGCATGTAGTTCAACCTATGTTGTCTAGTAAAATGAAAACATATCACTGAAAAGTGTCAGAAAAAGTGTTTAAATTCTATACATGTCGACATTCAAGAAGAGTTGTAGAAGCTTATTTTAGAAATGTATTTTTGTTAAAATAATCTCACAAGAATTCGGCGTGATATTTGTAATAACTATACTTATAACAGTTTACTTGCAAAGTGTTTTACTGTAATTATACTTTGTTTGTAGAAAGTTGATTTGCATTATCTTTGTTGATGTATTCACACAACAACCCCAAATCTACAAACTATGATTAAATGCAATATATTAATCCAATGTAAGTATTATACACAGCTGTTGACGTGGACGTTGACGTTGACGTGCTTAATAATTGACAATCGAGAACCTGTTGTGAAGTCCATTCTAAATTCAGTTCACACATTTAATTGTTCCTGTACTTTAGATGGTAATATCTGTAGACAATAATTGTTGTTTAATACTAAACTTATTTTCTTCCAATCAAGCTTAATGATGTGTATACAAAACAAACCCAAATCTACAAACTATGATTAGATGCAAAATATTAATCCTATGTTAGGATTAAAACATAGTACAGGTTGTTGACCTGTACAATGTTTAATAATTAATAGTTTAAAATCTGTTGTGAAGTCCATTCTAAATTCACTTCATACGGATTTGTTTGGTTTGGTTGTATTTTTTAAATCTTTCACTTTAGATGTTATCATATTGTAGACAATAATTGTTGTTTGGTACTAAACTTACATTCACTTGTTATTTTTATTTTCTTCCAATCAAGTTTATTAGAGTGGCCATATGGATTAGGATTGAGTGTTTATTTTGGATTGTTAATTTATAAAACAATTTTATCATGTTGTCCGACTTGAAAAGTCCGAAAGAAACAACAGACAGTACCGAGTCTGTGTTTGTAACTCAATACATTGCAAAAAGCTTTTAAAAAACGTGTAAAAAGTTTGTTATTGCAAAAGGTTTACGCATTTATCAGTCGTTTGCAGTTTATTGAGTTACAAACAAGGACTTGGAAAATGTTGTTTCACAATAATGTTTCAAGTAGAACGCCATGATAAAATTAATTAAATTAAAAACCCAAATAACTACCTAATCCTCATTCCATTGACCACTTTAATCCTAATAAATGAGGTATCAACGCATTCTTGATATTTGTTTGAGTAAATTAGCCTAGAATCCAGTCATGTGATGATTCTCTCTCCCTTTTCTTCTACCACGTCAGACATTTTGATGTGTAACGGTATATTCAAACGTAAACTTAGATTAAGATTCCTGCAATGACGTTGAATATGATAATCGTGTTTACATTGTACAGCTTAATCCTCCCAGTTGGTTCTTATCTGGTTCTTATCACGTGGTGGTGATGTCATAGACTTCATCTCACAGCGGGAAGAATACAAAAATAATCTGAGTTGTTTTCTGATCTGGCCGTAACTTTATTAAAGCAATAGGTCGTTAGCAAAATACCAGGCGAGGTGGAAGAAAAACGACAACAAAATTGCAACACGACTGGATCCCAGGCTCTAGTAAATTAGTTTACCATTTTATCTTTCTGATTGGGTTTTAAAGGTTTATTTTTGGTAGTAGGATAGCAATAAACAAGAGACAGTGTGTGTGAAATTATTATTCTAGTTTGTCCATGAATCCCGGTTTGATCATAGAAGCTAAAATTTGTATATTTGATGACATTTTGTAACATCAGAGGGTTTTACAATTACACCAGGTGCATACATTGGATGCTCTCATGAGACAAATGTAGACCACATCACATCTTTCAAGCCAATGAAATTCAAATATATGCATGTACATGTATCACTTCATTCTGTTGTACCTGTCACAAACTAGCATCCTCAAAATTAATCAAAATATAGCTACAAATGCTGTAAGATAAACGTGTTTTACGTGTCGCTTGATATATTGCTTATGGGTGTGTGTGTATGTATGTATGTATGTATGTATGTATGTATGTATGTATGTATGTATGTGTGTATGTATGTATGTATGTATGTGTGTGTGTGTGTGTGTGTGTGTGTGTGTGTGTGTGTGTGTGTGTGTGTGTGTGTGTGTGTGTGTGTGTATACAACTGAATGTCAGATACTGATGGGCCAATATTATTAGCTATTACTTTGGATATGCCTTAGGGTGTACAGGAATCAAACACTACCTTGATGATTGGTCTGAAATTTGATGGGAATGTTTTAAGGATGTGTAGATGTAACATTTGTTTATGACATGATGATTTCATCAGTGATACGCAAATTAAGTCTAACACGTGTTTGTTTGGTAAAAATTCATTAATTTCAAAACTATTCTGTAGATTTAGCTGAAATTTGGTTGATCTGTTTCGACAGATGTGTATAGATGTGTATATTCAGGACATGGTGGGCCATCAGCGACATACAGGGTCTATGGTTAATTATTGGACTGTATATATAACGATATAGTTGCACCTATCACTGTACTCTGGTGAATACTTGTAAATCATTTTAGCTTTCCTAATGTCACTCTGACAACGCTGGTATTAACACATCAATACTTCTAGTAGTAGCAGAGGTCATAAAAGGTCAAAATATCCCAACTAATTAGTTTGGCCCTTTGTATACAATTATGTAGACAAGGTAGATTTAAGTATAACTGATCGGAAGTTGAGCTACGTCATAGTTGTTTTCAAGGCATGTGTATTACAGTTATGTATGTTAATATGTGTTAACAACATTATATTAACGACCACGCTTTGTAATAAACTGTAAGATATGGTCTCGAGAGGTTTTGACCGATGTGTGAGGGCGCCCTGTCACGGCGTACCTTGTTACAGACCAGCTATAGTTTTGTAGAGACTTGTTTTGCAAGAATAAAACTTCATATCAAGTCAATTAAGGATAAATATTCGCGGCAACGAATATTTATACTTTGATGGTTTACGATGTCAAAGTAACAATACAATCATCGGATTTTACAGACAATTCATATCCTCAACTGTTATTGAGGTATTGGTTTAGGGGTTTTCGAGTAAAAACCTTGAAATATACAGTTTGTTCAGATTGTATCAACAATTGCATATCAATATTTTCACACATACATCTGTATCATCGATAATGACATTACATCGCTAAACGTTGTTCGGATACATCGTCACAAACCACGGCCTATTTTATGGCACCGTTCTTAAAAGTTAAGGAGCCGTCTCACTGAAGTGTAGCGGAAGAAATAACAGCTCTGGTTTGCGAGAATGTTGGGATATATGATGAGAACGTTTCGGCGAAGTTTCTTATGTGTCTGTGAAAGAATCTACGTCGTCACTGTTACTTTATCATCTGAAGTCATTTATTACATTCTCACAAAGCCAGAGCACACATTTCTACTAGGAGCTACGAAAGGTGTAGTATTCACACACTCCGTTATTGAAGAAGCACATTCCTGTGTGTGCGGCCGCTAATTTCCACCAGACCTCAGACCACTAGACTGTTCGTTAGTGGTCTTATACCAGACGTACCTAATGTAGCATCATATTTTGGCGCCTAATTCAATTGAGATAAGATTATCGTTACTGACCTTTCAGCTTCGTACTTCGAAAACATCATTTTACTTCACAGCTAAATCCGATATGTATTGTTAGTTGTTAATAATCCGGGGAACGTTGAAAATAGTAATCCAAGGAGTAACTATATCATTTTATACAGGAAATTAACGATGCAGATAATCCAATGACTGTGTACAGCCTACGTAAGTGTGGTACCCTGTACTGGACACTATTGAATGTGACTAGAAAACCGCTGAAAGTTTGAATATTTCCCTCTATTTGCATACCAGTTAATTATTACACCAACTGTAACGGTGCCCTTCCGGCCACATTCGAATAATATTTACACAATATTTCCCTCCAAAACTTGAGGTCAGGGAAGTCAATAAGACTCTACATCTTTAAAGATAACAAGATTGCAATGTCTTGCTACATTTTGTCTAAGTGAAATGAATCGTTTAAATGTACTCAGTTCAACTATGGCGCCAATGTTTTGATGTCTACATTTGTAGTCTTCATAGTGTAAGTTAGTTCATTTCTTCATATGATTTCATAGACAGAATGTACCAAGAAAAGAGCTAAGAACTGAATTCGTTCAGTCTTGCAATCTGTATTATGTGCATTTCGTATTGGTGCATTGTGGTTGTATCAAACAAGGTCGCGTCTGCCAGTGACCTGGGTCTGTGAGCTCTACGGGGTAGACCATTTGATTTCCGGGGGAGACAACTTGTCGCAGATTGAGAGAAATGTTACATATCTACTCGATACTGTGGTTTTAATATTGTTTCTGAGAACAAACTGAAAGTTTCTATACTATATTTAAACTTAAGTGAGGGCGACCCAACTGTGTGGATGTGTCTCTCCTGTTTACTACAGGCAGATTTTAGAATGTCCTAAACGAAAGGATTTTTCAATACGAACGAAGAGGGCGTTACAGCAGCCGAGAAAACTGGTAGCAAACAAACAGAAATAAGGTCAGTCGAGGTGACCTTCACGAGTATAAAGTTGGCGTCAGATTCAGATTCAGATTCAGCTAGCGTCATATTGAGCGTCAGATTCAGCGTCAGATAGCGTCAGATCCGAAGACACCCGACGGACTCAATCAAACATGAAATAATACTGTTGAGACTACAGGGAAATATTCCGCTTCACAGCCTTTTGATTGAAGTTGGAATGTCTCTGCTTGCACAATTTTTATTTGGGAAAAATATGTGAAATAGAGTTGAAATACTTGCAACCGAGACATTGATAGCCCCAAGTTCAGTCACTGTATGTTCGTTGGTTGATACGTTTTGCCAATAATGTACATGGTGTCAGTAAAAGCTAAGTTTACGTATACTAATATGTTGTCATTTTTAAAAATTTGAATTTAAAATTTAAAAATTGTGCAAGCAGAGACATTCCATCTTCCATCAAAAGGTTGTGAAGCAGAATCTTTCCCTGTAGTCTCAACTGTATTATTTCAGTTTTGATTGAGTCCGTCGGGTGTCTTCGGATCTGACGCTATCTGACGCTGAATCTGACGCTCAATATGACGCTAGCTGAATCTGAATCTGAATCTGACGCCAACTTTATACTCGTGTGACCTTCAGCATGTGTTAGGTACAATTTTACTTTATTTGCTCAAATTCAAGAAGAATGTTTGTAGTTCGTCGTGTCGTAGGCAACGGTACAAGTCTCACTCCTCAAAAACAACCTTTTGATAAGACAGTTTACGATCTCCTCACACATTTTAGTCGATCATGTCGTATGACATCGAAAGTGCGACTAAGTCATTCGACATGTTCGGGTTCATCGATTGTTTTCTCCACTGATGGCAAGAACTCAAGCGAACAGAATGGTAAGTTCACTCTGAATGTAAAGTCTATCGATATTTTCTCACCTGTGAAGGTGTATTTCATCATGCAATTGGTGGTAGGATAGAAGCAATTTTGAGTGAACCTCACAGTTTCCTTTATTTGTTGGATTTTTCAGAATGATGAGTGCCCCCCCCCCCCCAAATTATTTTGTCTATGGAAGGAGCCATGGTGAAGCCTTGAACTCCACTAAAAGCAATTAAGCTATAGAGCGAGTAATATTTGAATCCAGAGCTGGTAAATAAGTCAAAGCAGAAACTAAAAGGTTCCTTAAAATTAAGTTTATGTTCCACATCATGTGTTTACTGGTAACTAATAGGTATGTTTATAGGGTCAGCTTGTACTAGCAAGTGATAAGAATTAAAAAAAAAGAATACTAGAAAAAACATTTATCAAGTGATACTAGATAGGATAGTAAGATTTGTTCATTCTATGTTTTAGTAGTACTTCTATGTAAAGTCAACACATCTCCATAGCCTTCCAATTTGTTCAGTAACCCTCTACTCCTCTAAATAAGTCACTTCTTCTACATGTAGTTCTATCCCTACAAACCTTGGACAGCAATAAGTGTCACTCATCAAAATACATTAAACACATATTTCCAAATAGAAGAACTCTGTTTTCAGTTCAGGAATATATGACTATTGGTCACCATCCTTGGGTTACCACTCTGTGCAATTGGTAGCCCACTAGGATTACCAAAGAAAAAAAGTTAATTTTGAGCCCTATCAGTGTCATTTTTTGGGGGGTAGAAATTTGCTGTTTCACATGTAATTAATAATAGCAGAACCCAATTCTGAGTTGTAGTAAGTTCCAGTGTGGGTTCATACATGTAGGTGTATTGTATTTGCACTTATGCTTGCAGTGGTTTTCTGATGCACTTTCACTCGCTACATGTAGCTCATGAAAATATGGCCACTATACAAGCACTCTTGCAAATAGTACTGCAACAGTGCAAGTATCCCACACTTGTAACTCACCTGTTTTGAGGTTATTCATAATATTTCTATCTTCACAGATAATACTATGTTGCCAATGAAATATATCCACAGAACATATGCTACAAGGAGGGGAATGCAACCAAGGAAACCTGATAAAGGTAAATCGTATTTATTTCCAATTTTTTAAAGTAAAATTAAGCTGTTTTAACTAGCTATTGCTAAAATTTGATCACTGGAATTATGTCATAAGTGATATTCTACTGGAATGATGATCTTGTGTATTGTTTGAATATTTCAATTATTCACCTTTAGAGTTCCATCAGTACAGAACTCAACCCAGTGGTAGAACCTGAAGAATAACTCCTAACAATGCAGATAGTGTCATTGAAACTTAACTATCTTGACTTCACTGAATCAGACTCTATAAGTCAAATTTGCTTTATGTCTTTAGAAATGAGAACACACAAATGCAAAAGAAAAAAATCCTGGTTTTTAAACCATCCCTAATGTATTTGCTGACTTGTATCATTATGTATGACAGCTATCAGTCATTATACTCTTTTCCTTTGGTGTACTCGAATAGAAGCTATATAGATTTTTATAAAATTCCAGTATTACAACCCAACATTTCTGTTAACAATGTTTCAAAACTGTAAAACAAAAACCCTGTCATGTGCACATATATTTGAGCATATTTCATTCTTTAATTCAGTATTCAACTAACATCTATAATACAAATTATCATAATACATAATTATATAATCACGTCCCCATGTATTGCTATGGAGAAATCGCAAGCTCGGTTGTACGGCTCACAGGCAATCCTAAAGTCGAACCCGTTCCAGTGCATGTCCTCGTTCCTCAAAACCCATACCCAGGCTGTTAAGATTATTATAGACTAAAATTTACTGGTTAAAGAATATTTATATCTAGGGAATTAAAAGACACACTTTACCTCTCATTTTACATAAAAATTCAGTACCACATTAGCATGATGTGTATATCAATTGATAATATGTTTGTTAATAAAAATGTTGAATTTAAACTTTTATTTCCAGTAATTGATGGAGCTTTCAAAGACTTTGATTTGGATCCTACAATGTTTAAACTTGGTTTTGAAGACATAGAAGAACTCAAGGAGTAAGTAGATATCCAATCTCCATACATTTACATGTACTTTGTAATCGGGATACCATCCTTAGGTAGCTTACAACAACAATTTCATTACTCCAAGGATTCTACCAATGCTCCCATTTTCCTGTCAAAGTTAAATACAACTGCTGACTTCAGACCATGGACGAACAAAAGTTGTTACAAACAGGGAAAGTAAACAAATGGATTGGATTAATAACACTTTGCGTGCAGCATGTTGGAACAGCAGACACACCATGGTTTGATAAGAACAGTTATATGGCCTCTTTATGTGTACATGAAATGGCAGGGAAACTTGAAATTTATTTGTGACCTTCACGTGAACTCCTATGTAAAGTGGCCCTGAAATAAAACTGTTCTTATCAAATGATGGAATGTGATAACAAGTCTCTATACTTCATATATACATGCTGTGCCAAGTGTTATTAATCCAATTCAGTTGTTCACTTTCCCTGTTTGTAACAGGTTCTGTATGTCCACAGTCTGATGTTGGCATTTCTATAACAATGAGGTTGATGGTGCTTGACACAACTTTTTGTATGATTAGTATGATTTTTGCAGCTTTTTGAAACATCTTAGTAAACTTCCAAATGTTGAAAAATAATTTCCTGCCATTAGTACATCAGCAGGTGAATATTGCAACACATATGTGAAATATTTACGTAATTTTGGCTACCATTGTACAAATTGGAAGAGCTCTTCAATATCATTGGCACAGATACCCCACCACTGACATTGGTATTTGCATAGTCAGTGTTAAAGATATGGTGAATAATTCTTTAGGCCTAAAAAAAATTGTTTGGTTCTAATTATCTGACCCCATCTATTTTTTCACTGCTGACCCTAAACTCCTTTTTTTTACATATTCGGGGAAAAAATAATAAATTCGCAAAAACTGTGAAGTCCCACAAGAAATAGTGGATTCAGTAACTGACATCAACTTGAAAAGATAATATAAAATTGTTTTGTAATGGCTGTACATTTGATGGGGAGAAAAACCAATAACACAGAGACCATATGGAAAAGAACGGAAATCACAACTACCTGAACTAGGCACACATAAAAAAAAAATTACCTACCCCCCACCTATTCTAAAATTGAGCGTAATCGAAAGCACACAATTTGTTTAGGGCTTAAAGTAAAACTATTTAAAACAATTTGGAACTTACAAAGAAAATTATGCACTCATATTTCATGAAGATGGATGTTAAATCCACTGAGAGAGATCATCTGTGGTAAAATGAGAGAGATAAATGAAAATGTGTAAGTACAAAAACAGAAAGCCATGATATATGTACAATATTTATTTTTCATTTATTTGAATACAGTTTGTAATTTTGATTATGTACATTACTCCACTCATTACACCGTGTTCTACTTTTCTCTTTCTTCTTTCCAGTGCTGATGAGAAAGTGAAGAAAATATTTTCATTAGAATATGCTAGCAGGGTAAGTCATCTCACAAAGAAATAGGATATACAGTTATACTATTTCACAATATCATATACAGTCTATTTCACAATACCATGCAGCTTTTCTGTTTGATACAGCCATACAGAAACCATCAAAAAAGTGCATATGGCACACTTCAATAGCAAGATTGCATTTGTTGCTGCATTTAGTCAAAATCAAATAAACCATTTAAATGTATTACAACTCCATGCAGATATTTGGGTGCCAATGTTTTTTCTTAGTATCAAATACCCATGAAGTTAAGAACGCATACATGTCCTTTGCAGTGTTAATTTGATGTCTGTATGGTGGCATGTGTAGTTCATTTCATTTAGACAAAATGTAACAAAAAACTGTACTCATTCAATCTTGCTATTTTAAAGTCCAGTTTCTGCATGGTTGTATCAAACAGAAAAGCTGCATGGTATTGTGAAATAGACTGTAAATATCCTACCTACACTGTGAAACTGGAAATCCAATAACACCTTCTGATTTTGTTTTATGTAGTTAATTCCTTACACTTTTCTGATATTTGGCTGATAAATAGACAGCATTTTAAAAATCGTGGATAACAATTATTGTTTTGCTGTAAATTTTGAAAGAGATAACCAAAACTTGAAGATTATGATGTAAAATTTATCATATTTGGTAAGAAAATAAAAACCTAACATAGACCAGGTGTTCAACTTGAGTCAGCTCTGCTCTGCACTGTACTGTGAGATATGTCATGTCACACTCTGCCCTCAACAGTCTTGCTCTTGATAATCTTTATGACCCAGATATGGGTTTTGCAGACCGAGGTTGCACGACAGAAGGGCCTGACTTTAGGAGGGCCCATAAGCAGTACTACAGAGGTCTGCAAAACCCATATCCGGATCATAATGGTTTTATCATATACCCCATGTAGTGGCATGGAAACATTATTTGAATCACATAATCACATAAATTGGCACTGAAATATTATTTTATTTGCAGAAACGTAAAAATAGTGAAGAAATTTACAATGCCAAATCACTGAGTGAACGGATATCGATGAGGGCTCCACTTGCCATATTTGGGCAAAGTGTGCTGGGCCGTGATACAGAAAATTATTGCCAGGGTTCAGTGTGCATGCTGTCCATTGAATTATATTGGGTATATATTGAGTATATGATAAAAGTGTATATGGCTCCCAGTGCAGTGTACATGTACTTTACAAATTATTTGATCACAAAGTACATAATGATTGTCAGTTTCAAGATATTCTGAATCACTCAGTTCTTATTAATGAAGATCTTAAAATAACCAGAAAGAGCAATGTGTTATGAATTCCAATCACTTTTTGTTTTGTCTTTACTACAGCAAGAGGTACAATTCAAGAAAGGTACAATGTTAGTTGACAAAGTCAGAGAAGATGAATTCAAACCTTCACATGAAGCAAAAAGTAAGTGATTTTTACATGTACAATCATAGAAACATTTATAATTTGTGAAACTTGTCTGAATATGACGACATGTGTCCATTTACATTCATCAAATTGTGGGTCATTTCATGTTTGAAGCTCAAACTTGATGTAAATAAGCTATTGGCAGCTACACATACAAAATCGTCATTGATCACCACAATTTTGACAATAGAATTCAATACAAATTACAGTACTTCTTCATATCAGATGTGAGTCATACCACCCAATGACAGGGGTGAACAAATCATTTTGTGAACTGGTGGTCCCCGGACCAGTGCCTTAAAAAATCCAGTGGTCCTGCTGAAGGAATTAGTGGTCCAAGGTCCCGTTAATGTGAAACATTAAATCTTACCTATGAATCTGTATATTCAGATGACTTTTTAACATAGTTATTAACAGTAAGGTACTGGTCTGATGGACCAGACAAGGTAAAATTTGTGTGGTCCACCCAAAAAAAAATCACTAGTCCTAGACCCAGTACCAGTGGATTTGTTCACCCCTGAATGATATATGTGAAGTACATGTAATGTGTGCATTTATCAGTTTTGAATACATGTATGCATAGTTCTTACTTAAATATGATCATATGTTAACAATCTATGGAAGCCACCGACAACCAACCACAAACTATAAACTATAACTGCAAATCGTATTCATTGGAACAATTTAATTCAGGTATATCTCCATTAACTTCTGATAATAACCCAAAGCAATTCTTTTCAACTTTTCACTTAAATATTAGATCACTTTCAAAGCATTATGATGAGCTTGTTTCCTTTTTATGCAATATACATCATGATTTTTCTGTAATTGCATTGACTGAGACATGGTTGCACAACAATGACTGTTCCCTTTTCACGCTCCCATGCTACAAAATTATCACATGCAACCGCGTACATACCAAAGGTGGGGGAACAGCATTATACATTCACAATTAATTGTATTTTTCGCAAATTAACACCTTTAGAATCCAACATTCAGAATCATTATTCATCGAAGTTGGCATAAACAAAGAAAGTGTGATAATTGGTGTAATTTATAGGAAACCAAACACACCAGTTCAAGAATTTCTTGACAGCTTAGAAATCTGCCTTGAGTCTATTTCCTCTAAAAACAAAAAATGCATTATAATGGGCGATGTTAACATCGACACGAGTCAAAAGAATACCCTAATTGCAAATTATACTTCTATTCTGAACAGCTACAATTTTGCACAATTGATAGACACTCCCACCAGATCAACTGTATCCAGTAGCACGACAATTGATCACGTGATAAGTAATATAACTGATTATTTTATTGAATGTGGTAGCATCCACACCGACATCAGCGACCATTTCCCAGTCTTTGCACACATCAAACACTTTGAGCATGTCTTCAATAGTAACAATACTTTCTCCAAATGTGATTTTTCTAAATATGACAGACAGGCCTTTCTATCTGATCTTAGTAACATCTCTTGGCAGTCAGTTTATGACTGTGATGACCCAAACATAGCATACACCATATTCTGTGATATCTTCTGTCGTCTCACTTCAAAACATGCTCCTACAAAACAGTGCAAAACCAAAAATCGAGGATTTCGTAAACCCTGGATATCAAAAGGGTTACACATTTCTATTCGCACAAAAAACAAGTTATTTTCAAAAGTAAAGCGGTGCCCGAACGATTTAGAACGTTTTAATAGTTACAATGTATATCGTAACCTTCTGACAAAACTGCTTAAACTAGCAAAGAAACGTTACTATTATAGAGAAATTTTGTCAGCAACAGGCAATACAAACAAATTATGGAAAACAATCAACGACATGTTAAACAAAAAACAAAGCCAGATGTCATCCCCAAAACAAATAAGAGCATGTAACAATACAGACACAATTTTAACAGAAAATGGTGATATTGCTGAAACTTTTAATAATTTTTTCACCAACATTGGGCCATGTCTTGCTGCAAAAATAAATTCCACCAATAATTTTGCTGGTTATCTCACTGATAACTATCCAAACTCAATTTTTTTCCACCCAGTAACTGAAAATGACGTCGCTAAAACAGATTAATCGTCTTGATTCAAGGAAAGCTATGGGTCTCGATCATATACACCCCAAACTCGTCATTGACTCTGTTCATTTCATCTCACCACCACTAACTCACATTATTAACCGTTCTTTTCTTGAAGGCGTTTTTCCAGAGCCCCTAAAATTTGCAAAAGTTACACCCATCTACAAAAATGGATCAGTACTTGAAGTAAGCAACTACAGACCAATATCTGTGTTGCCTATTCTCAGCAAAGTTTTCGAATCCCTTGTTCAGAGTCAATTAACTGTTTTTCTTGAAAAGTATAACATTCTACTAAATACTCAGTATGGATTTCGTAAAATGCATAGCACTAAGCTTGCCTTAATTGATCTAGTTTCCGATATCTCAGACAAAATGGACAAAGGTTTTGTTACATTTGGTGTTTTTATTGACCTTAAAAAAGCCTTTGATACCATTGACCATAACATTCTAATAAACAAACTTTTTCACTATGGAATAAGAGGCCTTCCACTCCGTTGGTTCAAAAGTTATCTGGAAAATCGTCAACAAGTTGTTCAAATAAATGGCACAACCTCTTCACCAAGACAGGTGAATTGTGGTATACCACAAGGATCTATCTTGGGACCTCTTCTTTTTCTGATCTATATTAATGATATTAACAAATCTACCAACGCTTTCAATATTCGTCTTTTTGCTGATGATACAAATCTATTTCAACACTTTTCGTCCCCAAATGTAAACCTTTTCGATCAAAACCAGTCTCTTGACCAGGTATACCTCTGGTGTAATGCAAATAAGCTTACAATTAATACAGACAAAACAAACTACCGGAGTTTTCCGAAAACTAGCCCTGGGCCACTATTCGGAAAATTGGCAAATTCGGAACCACAACAGAGGAACTAAATAGAAGCCCAGGGCGATTATTTGGCAGTGTTTTAATCAAGCCAAAAAAATGCATTCGTCCACTCTCGCAGAGTAGGTATTGCCCAGATTTGCAATCTTGGGTTTTACCTATCCGAGAGTAAAGAAGTCACAGTACGAAAAATCCTCCGTTGTACTGCACTTGACTACACTATTACCGAGTAAGTGTGGTACCCTCATATTTAACATGTTGAAACTCAAACCAAACGGCCCTTTTCAGGGCCACCACATACTCCAAAAAGAGAACTACCATTACCGAGCCACCGGCCAGCATTTTGTTGTCTGTCATCACTGTACGATCGTTTTATGATTGGGAAATTAAAAGTATTTTTTCCCTTGGAGACAAAAAACTACCAAACAAACCATCCCCACTCAATCCATGCTGTAAATCTCCATGAACTCATTTATACATGACATTACACATTACATCAACTCTCACTTTATGTTAAATTCACTTTGTGTTCCCACTCGTAATGTAACATGCAAATTACCCTGACCTATTTTTAGACGCAGTGTGTCATTGACAGTGACGTCTGCGGATCATCCTGAGTCATCTGCCGGCTTGATGATCGATGTCAGCACAAAAGTGTCTGTACCTACCTTCACGGTCACATTCTTCTCGTGGAAAAAACGTCCATTTTTTATTGGCACTCTAAGTTTATGGTTTTTTCAACTGAACATTCGAACTAAATAAAAACTAACGTTACCAATATAACAAGGCAAAATTCTTGCTGTAGTGAATCTGAAAAACCAAATAGACGCCCACTCGCCAAATAATCGCCCATGGACGACTTTACGGATGGGCTTGTTTTCGGAAAACTCCGGTATATGCTTATAAAAACGCCCCGGAAAATTCTCAACTTTGAAGGTCGCCTTTATATTGGAAACAAACCTATTGAAAGAGTATCATCAGCAATATATCTAGGTGTCTCAATCGATTCCTTCCTAAATTGGAAGTCTCATATCGAAAAAGTGTGTAACGTAATCAATCCTAAGGTTGGAATCATTTCTCGTATTCGTCACTATGTGCCAAGATCTGTTCTCATACTCCTTTACAACACTTTAATTCTACCTCATCTTAGCTATTGCGTGGAAGTGTGGGGAAACACCTTCCCAACAGCACTACACCCCCTCCTTCGTCTACAAAAAAAGCTTGTCCGCTTCATAACTTTCTCAGATTACCATGCCCATTCTACTCCTCTCTTTCATCAACTTAAAATTCTTGATATTTACAAACTCTGTAGTCTTCAAACTTGCATTTTCATCTTCGATTTAATACACAATCGCTATATTCACAATCTTGAGCATTACTTCGAAGTTCATTTGACCCATAACTATCCAACCAAAGCAAGATCCAATGCAAATTTACCAATCCCTAAGGCCAACTTGACACAAACTCAGTATAATTTTAACTACGCAGCAGTCAAGGCATGGAACGCAGTACCCCTACCAATTAAATCGCTTCACAGTCGGGAAAAATTTAAGTCTGAATTAAAACAGTTTTTATTCAGTTAGTGACATTCCATATACATGTATATAGCCCATTTATTTATTTGTGACAGCAGTGATTTGTAAAATTTGTACAACTTTAGTTTATTAATATTTAGTGTGTGTATGAATGTATGATTGGTTTGTTTTTTCTATGAGTGAGTGTGATGCGTGTGTATATAAAGAACATTTGTTATGTATATATTTATTTTTATAACAGTGTAACCAGCAATACATTATATTAAGCATGTCAGTCAGGGCCTTGGGCCTCGATTAGTTCAGAAAGAACTACTGTCCTTGGTCCTCACCAGAATTTTATTTTGTCCCTAGACGTTGTATTTTTTTCTCTCTTTCATTTCTATATATTTATTCAATATCTGTATAATCTGTATAAGTTCTGGTGAAATAAATTTCAATTCAATTCAATTCAATTCATCATAGCATAGAATGGCAGGAACAAGTAACAGTTTGGAGAAAAAGTTCCGTAGAACATGGTGATTTAGGTTTTTGATCTGCCCAGTTTGACATCACATAGTGACAGGTGAAGATTTGTATGTATTTATGTCATAAACCTGGATTTACAATGACTTTTCTGGAATGCTATACTTATGTTTTTAGGCGACATCTATGATATATTAACAGTAACCTATTCTTCTGTATTTTTCTACAGTTGCAATCCTAACAGTAAAGATAAGGAACTTAGCAGAACATATGAAAGAAAATAAGAAGGTAAGTAATCTGTCTCCATAGAATCACAATTATTCCCAGCATAGGTACACAGTAACTATTTCAAAGTCTGGAACAATATGTACATGTATATATGCTTGTCATACTGGATTCCTAAGATCTTAATTTTAATGAAATATTCAATTCATATTAATATATTATAAAACTTTTCAATTTCGAATGCAAACAGTTTTAGTAAGCTGTGTCTACAGCTTTCATCATATATACTACATTAATATAGCTAATACCACACAGTTTAACTTGCATAGAATTATTACATTCATAACCATTGATAACCGTTGATGGTGTTAATCCATACACACTTACCTAACAATGCACACAGTGATATATAGTGATAATACATCTATTATCAGTCATCAGATATTATATTATCCCACCATTTCAGTATTGTGATGCATTTCAGTAGTGTAAAGCTTTGTAGACTCTTTAGAGGGTTACTCCCAGTACATGTAATCCTGAAATGTCAGATATTTTCAACTTTTGTGGACTAAAGACATTTTATCTGAATAAGTTTATGTGTGTTTGAATTTGTGTGCATGTGTTTATTTTGATTAGAAAAAGGTATCAAAACTGTGTCTGTCTGTCTGTCTGTTTGTCTGTGTGTGTGTGTGTGTTACAGAAAAAGTTACGATGTCATTATGTGTTGATGTTGATACCAATGATACATACATGTAAACATTACAGTGATGCTGGTGAAGAATTTTGCAAAAATTGATTATGGATTACATAATATCATTATACTGATGTCGATAACACTGATTTCAATGATTAGCATAACAATTAAATTATGCTAATAACTTACATCCTATTGTTTTCAGGATAAAGTGAATAAGAGGAGATTATATATAATGATTGACAGACGAAACCAACTACTGGGTTACCTTAGAAGAAATAACTACGATAGATTTAAATGGCTACTTGAAGAACTAGGGATTCAATACTCGGTACCCCCTATACAGATTATTAGAGTAACAAAACGACAACTAGAAGAGAGATCTGTAACAAGGAAAGCATACTTTGACAGAAAGAAAGCACTTTATGAATATTTCAAACAAAAAATTGATGATGCAGATGCTGAAGAAAAAGAACAGATGGAGAAGAAATCATGATGTTTAAATGAAAATGTTGACTTTTGAGTTTGTTTTGTATTCAGATATTTGATCTACCCTATTTCTTCCACATTTGGTCTGGTCCTATTGTTTGTTTTATTGTGGACTTGTCAATTTGATCAAGTATGGGGGGGGGGGGTGTTTTAGGAGACTACAAATTTCAGTTACAGCCCCAAATTTCAAACTTTAGGAAGGGACCCTTTTTGAAATACTCATCTAAGAGGAAAGGTTTCTAGACACCTTGTGATGTAGTCATTTAAATGTATGTGGTATACCAATCAATAAAACACATGTTCTTAATTAATTAATTAATTAATTAATTAAATGGTGTGAGTTGATTTGCATTTTCAGTATGTCAGTGTCATTGATCGAGTGTGATTAAAATGATGAAGGCCATATTCCTGACCAATCAACCAATTACAGTTTTCAATGGAAGTATATGTATGTAGTCCCCAAATTTATATTGGCTAGTTGAGGAAAATACAAGTTACATATTGAACAGCCTTGTCACCAAGAAGACGAACCAAGTAGTAACAAAACTTTCCTGCATGACTATTTTCTCATTCAATGAAAGAAAACATTAAAGTGGCCATATAGCTGACGACTGGGTATTTATTTTGGATTTGTAATTCTTCAGGCAACTGTACTGTGTTTTCCTACTGAAAAAAAACAACAATGTGAAACGCCATCCTTGTTTGTAACTCAATAAGATACAAAAAGTGTAAAAGTTTGCTAATGTACGTACATTAACAAATATTTTAAACAGCTTTAATGTTTTATAAAATTATTGAGTTACACAAAATGATTTCATATATGTTCTTTTACATTTTTTCAAGTATAAAAAAAACATAGTAGAATTGTTTTATGCATTATAAATCCCAAATAAATACTCATTTGTCATCAATATATAGGGGAGTTATTAGCATGTTTAACAAGAGCCACATTCAATCAAGTAACATAAACTAAAAGTCACATAAGTTATTTGGTATATATAGTTGTATGAGCTCAAAACAGAATTATGAAAATAACTGAAATAATGGCAAGTTTATACAAACTTCAAGTATTTGAAAATCATTTTATTAATATGTGAACAGATTGTCATGACAGAAGGAAAAGAAAATAAATATCACATCACATCAGCACATATTGTACAAGTGTGTTTTGCACTATAAAGCATCATAACCAAAGATCAAGACTAGATTACTTAAGTATCATATAAGAGAACTACTTTCACAAATACATACACACAATTTACATGTATAATATATACAGTCAGCAGTATTTGTAAATATGTACTGATTTGAATATTCATACTTATATTGAAATCTTACCAAAATAGACACACCACATGACAGAGGTTTGCATGCACACACTCATTGTTACAAACATACAGACAGACAGACAGACATACATACATACACACACATACATACGTACACACACATACATACATACATACATACATACATACATACATACATGCATACAGACACAGACAGGCATGCGTGCATACATACATGCATGCATACATACATACATACATACATACATACATACAGACAGGCATGCATGCGTGCATACATACATGCATGCATGCATACATACATACATACATACATACATACATACATACATACATACATACATACATACATGAGTTGTGACTTGCCTAAATGTAGACCACTTAGTCTATAAAATACACCCTTTGGTCACCATGTTCTTCTTAAATCCCTGGTATACATGTAGCATAGACTATCAGAGTGCAATCCATACCTATATTTACAGTTTATGATTCCAGCACTGGACTGTCATCATAGAGTTTGGCATTGATTTGTTGTTTAGTCAGCGAGTACATGCAAACAGATCTTAATATGTAAATATTATATTCAAACAGCTGCTACTGTATGACATCACCTCACACATCCATACGTACTAATATGTTATGTACAGTGTAATTTACACAATGTAAGACCTAATGAATTTACTCATATATGATCATTAAGATTACCTAGACCAACCAGCGACACTTGTCTTTGTTAGTCCACGGAGTTGCGATACCAACAAATAGCGCCCTCTATGACTGAATAATGAAACTCAAATTCCAGTGTACAGTAGTAATGGGTTTCAGACTGCAGTCACAATAGCAATGGGAGCGACTGGGAGAAATTATTTTAGCCAATTTTTTTCCCTTCACAGTCTCAAAAATTGATATGCCACCTAACAAGAATTGTTCGCACCCCCCCCCCCTCCACCACAACAAATTGTGTAAGGTAAAAAAACTACTGTTTTTGATGTTTTATTTTGTTGAGTGAATTAATTTTACTCGTCAGTGATATTATCTGCCTGTGTCTCAGTCATACATACTAATTCACTGTCTACCCCATTTTGCGCTTCAATTTTTTTGAGCATCCCCTCTCTCACCGCATAATATTCCATGCCCCCTCCTAATTTCCCCACAACCGCCCCCCCCCCCCCACACACACACTGTAAATCCTGACCACAGCGTTAGATATGGACGGAATTATTTATTATACTATGAGAGATAATACTGTTAGAAACATCTTCTTCCTTATAACATTACTGAGATGATACAGACTGGTACCCATGTTAAAAATATACTATGATTTCCATAAACTATGATTCTTGACCAAGGAAACGTTGAACCATCGACAATAGTCTCTCAATTCTCAATAGTTCAATGTTAATGTACACTATTTTTCTGTAATTTTAAAATTTGTGATAGCTGTATGATTTCCTGGGGTGTGATGTTTCTTTGCAAAGTGTCTTGAAATATTAGCCATGGTAGGAAAAACAAATTTAAGACGAGTTATCAAGATAATAAGTTTAATTTTATAGATTACCTGTACATTTTACACCTTAGACTGTTTCTATATCTATGTTTCGAGTCATTAATTCACAAAATATTGGATTTTCTTTCCTTTATAGATCTTTAGGTTGCTAAAATAATGTTGTTATTGTTGTTGTTGTTCTTGTTGTTGCTGTTATCGTCGTCGTCGTCGTCGTCGTCGTCGTCGTCGTCGTCGTTGTTGTTGTTGTTGTTGTTGTTGTTGTTGTTGTTGTTGTTGTTGTTGTTGTTGTAAATCTGTAGACACGTTAATTGTGAAAGGTCACAGCGCGGTGGAGTTTATAATAATAGGCCCTAGGCGATTCCAAGCAAACGGACACTCTTGGAAGGGTGTCATGTTTACCTGCATTTGAAACACATGTTCCCAATCTGTCTGACAGTAAGTTGCGTTGTTTAGTCCATCAGTGCAGAATATATCTGTAATGAAATAAATGGAGTATACTTTAAGATAACTTTACAATTGTTATAGTTGTGATTGTTGTCACTTTCAAGTTGAACGCCAACTATATTGTATGTTTTCAATACAATAAAGTGAATTTGTCCTGTTGAACATTTCTGAATTCATCAGTATACGTCATATCTCTGGTATAGAATCAACGGAAGAGGAGGGCGAATTACTTCTAAAGTCGCACTGTATGGATGCCGCAGTACCCATCGATCCAGATGTAATGAAATTATTGTCTAGTTTGTTCTTGGAAAGAGTGATTTCGTGTGAATGTCTGTACATGAGTGAGGAAAAAGTTATTTGTTGTGTACTTTTCCATAGAGTTACTCTGTTGGTAATCTGCAAAGTTCGCGGTTTAGTTGCTTTTGATTGTTCGCTTGGATCTTTGTAGTATGAGATATGCTGTGTCATGATGTGTAGCCGATATCAGGCAGTCAGTTACTTTGAACAAGAGTTTGAGTCGAAATTTTAGATTTCTTCTTCGTTCTTGTAAAGGACGGATGATCGTGTTCTTTGAACATTTTGTCATATGCTACTGCGAATGATGAATAGGCAAAATGGCTGACAAACCGGTGACGTGCGCTTCTCTGGAGTAAATTGACCACTTTGACATTGAAGTTCTCCAGTTTGGAATGTCGTTGTAACATGGCGAGGATGATATATTGAACTATATTGTAATATGTCCGGCGAGGATGATGCTGCCTATTTTTCTTAATAGCGCCATCAACGGTTAGACGTTTTCGAATGAAGACAGAAGATATAAAACTTTGATTTCATACAGATTAATGTAAAAAGTAAATTGACTGTAGTTCTGTTTCAAGGACTCAAACCCGAAATGAACTAAAATCCGTCTTTACATGACATAAGTAAGTAAATTAACGTTGACAGGTGGTCATTGAAAAGAGATTCTTTGTTTTATCATTCGCGGTGACGCTGAGGGCGCTGTGTGGCGAGAATGGCAATTTTCTACCAACCAATCGAGTTGTGGTTGCTCAAGTCGGCAGGAACAGACTGAAAAAAGAAGTCAGGCGACATCGCGGTAAACACATAAAGGTAACGTACTTTGCGATCTTTCCTTTGATTTATAATTTCTAAGTGTTGATTTTTCGTTAGTTTAGATATTTCAGCGACTGTTAGTGCCAGTACAATGACAATTATTGCGACGTACTGCATTTCTTTTCCTCTATCTAGACTCTCGGTAGTCAAGGTTCTGAAAATGGCAATGAGCTCCATTTCGTTCTGTGAGCAACAGACGATGACTTTTACTCTTCAACTGTAGAATTAATTATTATCAGAAAAAAACAAGATTTTGATATTTAATTTGACGACTTTCGTTCTCCACGCAGAAATGTTTAAAATTTATCACACAAGAAAAAAAACCCGAAAGACTTTTAGTTTAAAAAATGAAATAAAATAAAATAAAATTAGATCTGAACTGCGCTAGGCGCTTTGACGGGGAAAACAGTGAACTGGTATTTGCTTCCTCTTATTTATGTTTACTTGTCTTTTATGATCGCTTTGGAAGTCATTTTTATTTGCCGTGTTTATTATGATAGTTTTGAGATTTGATTTTTGTAATTTGTCTTCCTACAAGTTGTGCAAACAAATTTACAGAGAATGGCGAATCAACAAATATTATGGTTAGCTACAAATTCGTTCTTTTTTTCAGCTAGAATAGTAGATTGTAGAGCATTAATTTTCTGACGAGACTTCTGTTTAGATTTAGTTATAATGTGTGAAATACCTTTGGACATGTCATGAGAGATTCGTTTTATTTCTCTTGATCGCTCTATTATACTAAAATGTGTCTTTTCTCCCTGAATGCCATGGCATATACCTCGCCACCACTACCCAAGAGTTTAGGTCTTTCCCGACATAATGTCTACCACTTCACTTTCTTCACATAAATACATTAATGGTCATTTTGTTGGTTTTTTTAAACCAATTACAAACCACCGAAATGGTTTTATGCGATGACTATCATCAAATTCTAAACTCCATAGCGACTAGAAAAGTCTGTAATTGTTAATGTTATTTAGCGTTGGCGTGAACGATTTCCGTTCTCGAAAATCTTGACAAACTGTATCAACACAACCATGAAATGTACCGAGCGACGTTTATATTTTGTCGGGGAACGATCGAGTCGCGGAGGTGTAATTTCTCGTCTTTAAACGTGAACCCTGGACATTAGATGTGAATAGCATACCCAGTATCTATATATGTCTAAACGAAATGTACATTATTTTGGAACATGTTAATTTCAACACACGTGATGTCTCTGTCTTTGTACTGCCACGTTGGTACCTGGGCAAATCAAACAAAGTTTAGCATACAAATAAAAAAAATAGTATTGCCTTGGTTTAAAAGAAGATTAAACATATGTTTAAGTTAATAACCTGTCTAGAAATGGCAAAGAATATGGGTTATAAAATTCCATAAAATTGACTCCAGAATACATCTGACAAGAACTTTCGCGCAAATTCTCAGTTCTGTTAAAATTCACTGCATTTGATGAAATAACGTTTCACTGTTTCCTCTGAAAAAAATGTTTGAAGGCCAATTTTTGATGTTTTGTTCTGACCATGACGTTTGCATTCTGTATATACAGGTTATGGATAAATGTATTGGATCGAATATTCATTCACCAATATTATTTTCCATGCAAAATCAAGTTTATGCAATATCGGGAAATGACTGCTTCAAGAAATACAATGTTAATTAAAGTGAATCTGATTTGTTTGTACGACTAAATTAATATATAGAAGGGGTAGGTGTAGCCTAAAAGTGATCTATTGTCAAAAAATGTCGATAAAAAGACAGATATCAGTCGGAATTATCATGGTATTCGTCCTAAAGATTTGAGACCACTGACCTACGGTGAGATCTTGTAAAATAGTCGGACAACGGCGTCTAGGATTGGAAGCTATTTACTTCCCTCCAGTCTATAGTATGAGTGAAACGTGAAGAGAGAGAGAAAGAGAGAGAGAGAGAGAGAGAGAGAGAGAGAGAGAGAGAGAGAGAGAGAGAGAGAGAGAGAGAGAGAGAGAGAGAATGTGTCTTCATAAATATTAACAAACACTTGTTACTTTAAACTTTGTTGTGTTCAATGTAACCTTACAATAAGGAACACATACGTGTATAGATCTATTCATAAATGTAGAAAACTTTTTCTTGAAAACGCGACTGAGTTTGTACAGTAATACGTTCACTGTGTAATATTTACTTTAGGTCAGATGTTTCTACAGAATTGAACGAAGTCCTGACAACGAATCTCAGTCTACATTTGTACGAAGACGTCATCACTTGCAAAACTACGATAAAAACGAATTCTTGATTTTATTAGATTGTTGTGAAGAAGACAAAACAAATTATTAATTTAGTCGTTATTTTCTCCTCTTTTTCACATTTCTCTCGTTCTCTAGATAAACTTGTAAATAACATGATTTCCATCATTTGAATCTCCCTCTGTCTGTCTGTCTGTCTGTCTGTCTGTGTCTCTCCCTCTCTCTTTCTCTGTGTGTTCCCCCCTCTCTCCCTCTGTCTCTCTGTCTCTGTCTGTCTCTGTCTCTCTCCCTCTGTCTCTCTGTCTCTGTCTGTCTCTGTCTCTCTCCCTCTGTCTCTCTGTCTCTGTCTATCTCTGTCTCTCTCTCTGTCTGTCTATCTATCTGTCTCTGTCTCTGCCTCTATCTGTCTGTCTGTCTGTCTGTCTGTCTGTCTCTCTCTCTCTCTCTCTCTCTCTCTCTCTCTCTCTCTCTCTCTCTCTCTCTCTCTCTCTCTCTCTCTCTCTCTCTCTCTCTCTCAGAGTACACAACCCTCCCCCATTCCCATATGTGTGTGTCCATATTTCTGTTGCTCCTTGTCTCTTTCTCCCTCTTCCCATTTTGTACATGCAATGTATGTATGTATGTATGTATGTATGTATGTATGTATGTATGTATGTATGTATGTATGTATGCGCTTGTGGGATTTTTTAACGTGTCTTTATATATAATGTGTGCCTGTGTGTGTTTCAATGAATATCGTCACATATAAGTATATGTATATACAAGTCATGTAAGTAGTACATATCCTTTTGTATGATAGATAGATAGATAGATAGATAGATAGATAGATAGATAGATAGATAGATAGATAGATAGATAGATAGATAGATAGATAGATAGATAGATAGATAGGAACAATTGACACTTCAAATCGTAAAGTCTTTCCACTGTAATAAATCCAACTTTTACCATAGTGCCCTTTGCAATAGTGTAGAATGCAGTCTTGTACAGAATGAAGGAATTGATGACAAGAGAAATACAAATCCGATACGTCCTCTTGTCATCAACTGTTTTCAATTCTAGCATCGATGATTACTAAAAGATGGTCGCAAAAATTCAGACTGCACACCAGGAATTCCTATGACCCTATCACAAAACCTTGTCACTTTGACGACGGACGTCTAGAACACTTCAAAACTTTCATCGTTACTTTTACTGACATTGAAAACGAAGTTCTGGGAGATTTTGGTTCAAAGGCATCCAAAATGTTCATTTTTATACATTTTATGCAAAATGAGTCTAAATTTGGTTCATTTACTATGTATTTCTTCACTTTTTATTTCAAAATTTTGGAATGTTGCGGTAAAAAGGAGACGACCACCTCCCTCCCTACAACTGCTCGTATTTTTATAGAAGTATTTGAAACTTGATATTCGTAAACCCATTTTCGTTATGCACACACAGAATTTTTCTCTCCAAAAACCTAAAATATGAAACATAAATTATAAAAGTGGGAATAGCGACGTGAGGAAAGACTGACACGTTTGATTTTACGAAGGTACAAAATTACGCGTTCGACTGACATCCGATCGTCATTTTCGTAAACTCTGGTGACCATACCATCGAATAATGGCAGTTTACATCTGACCACCCAATAATAGCAATGGGAACTAGAACAAGGTACGTATTTACCCAACTGGTGTAGAATTTCAACAAAAAAGTGAAAAATAATGCAACACTTGGCTTTAAATGAACTTTCTGCAACTGTTTCACAAAGACAACGTTTTTTTCAATAGAAGAATCCCATGTGGACATGCGCATCGTCCCGCCGCCTTTTTCAGCCCGGGATTGCTTTGTTTGGTCGTCACAATATGGAGACCTTTAACCCCTCCGCACTACACATGTTCGGCAGAAATGTGAAAACATTTTTTTCCTCATTTTTGTAAAATGAATCATTTTCAACCTAATTTTTGGCGGGAAGTCATTAAACGAACTTATTTCTTTGATTTTGGTCGAAAATAAAGTTAAAATGCGAAAAAAAGTTACAGAAAAACAAGCATTTTTGTTCAAAAGATTTTGGTTTGAAATTGCCTGATAGTCAGTGTCCGTGTTCCGTGACAGATGTCACGTCTTGAGACTACAAAACCTGTCAATGTTATTACAGTTAGCTTCAAAGGAGGTGGAACGGGTAAACTTTGTTGTCTATGCATTGTTGACTTCTATCAGAGATGGTTTTCTTTGCTTAATCTAGCGTTCAAAATCCATGCTGAGTTGGTTGTGCAATAATGATTGCTTTAAGTCGTCGCTCCCGGGAGAACATGTCGTCAATCCCCGAGACTCTGTCAATTACGACACGCATCGTTACAGTACGAACACCTGTAGCAGCAAAGTAATGTAGAACACCGTGATAGAGAAACAAACGAAAGCCAGACAGACTATAAATTGCAACACATACATCATATTTCAAAAAGTCAAACTTTTTCACCCTCTTTTCCCACACAGCAACACAGAAGGTAACCCAAAGACAGAATCTTAACAAGTTTTTATTTAATCTAATAATATATGCACAACGGGTGTACATAGACTACAAACATGGCGATTATATCCTTAGAGGTACATTGTAAACCATGGAGAACGCTAATGCTTATATCTCAGACCTTGTTTGGTGGTCTATTTCCAATGCATAAAAAGGAAACTGACATAACTGATACCAGAAATCTACATATTTGAATCAGGAGAACCTAAATAGACACAATTTTCATAAGTAAAGATAAAGACAAAGAGAACAGACACAATCTCAAAGTCTGACTTCAATGTTAAAATCGTGATCCGGGTTTCGCGTCTTTATATAAATATAACACATATAGCTACTAATACTGTCCGTGATATGCATAAGATGGGGGTAATCTATTTCAACCTTCAATAGACACATCGAATCTACACATATCCTTGAAATGGACATGTGTTCACCCGATTGATTGGCTTGAAGGTGAATCAACTTGGAGTAAATATTGAACTACAAGTTCGATGTCCACGTGCAATGTCTTCTGGTGTCTCTGAACATCTGCCAAGGGTGTGATCGTCGAATTCTTTCATCGCATATGAATAATTTCTGGGTTTTTTTAAATTATTTGAATCATTTGGTCGATAATAGCATACTGTCGATATTACAGTCATTTTTTGAGTGTGTTTACGCTGTTTCGTTGATTTCAATTGTTCTATCTGTTCTGGTTTCCGTTTACAGTTTTCTGTTTAATGGCGCTACACGGATTAGGATTAAGAGTTTTGGGTGGGGAAACCAAAATCACAAAAGTCACAAAATCTGATCCAGAACATGAGTACATCCCTATGTAATCCCTATGGTTCTAATGATAACACAGCACTAATGCCAGAACCTGGGATTGAAACACTGGCCTTTAAAGCCCCGGTTCAAATAATGATTAGAATTAAAGCGGGAAAAACAATTGTCCGGCAGAGCTAGCTATAGAATACAGTTAGCCTAGAACAACAGAATCATCATATGAATCTAGTTAGAGATTTAGAAACGTGGGATTGAATTCTAGGTCTTTAAATTAAACTTATTAATTCGATTTAAATTCATACAATCTGTTTACGGTACAGTAGCTTTGGGTTTTTGAAATTTAAATCGGCCAGGATTGTTGTCATTTTGAAGCAAGCCAATCAGTCTTCCACCGGGGAACACTGACTGTGAAATTCTATTGTTTGATAACCATATTAATTGTAAAACCCATCTCTTTAATTCTATACGATCAAGTTGCTATAACACCCTATATTAAATAAAATGAAAAATGGTCAAACTGGCCAGAAATGAGCAAACATTTTGGGGTTATTTTGAAGATAAAATAACATTGCTATGTGTTACCCTCTTTCTGGAAAAAAAAAACAAAAAGCACGTGGTTCTCAAATATCAAAGTATATATACGTTGCTTCTGTTGAAAACACTATTAAAAATAACGGTTTGTAGCCATTTACCTGGATCTAGATTATTGTCTGTAAAAACCACATAATAATCCCTTTTTTAAAAGGTGACAACCTCGTACATCATCGATATCTCCTAAAACCCGAGTGCCACTATTATACAACACAGACATACGTCCCCGCTATGTCCAACGGAACAGTTAAAACGTGGACCTGCATATAGTAGGGACATTAGTTTTAATCGCCACCAGACGATCAAATCATATTTTTTTCTTCTGATTGTTACATTATTTACAATCTTAATAAAATTATTTATAAAAGACAAAATGGATCGATGATCAGTAATTTTATGATTTTTAGGTGTGATTAATAGTGATGGAGTAATACAACGTTTATTCAGAGATGGAGTCAGATTGTAGTTTATGAGAATATCTACAAAATTGTGCGATGTGTTTTAATAGTGTACTACTGCGGAAAAAGTACCATACATATAGTTTATTCGATATTTTTTCTGACTTGTCACGTACAAAACATGATTAGCGTGATTTTAACGTACAATGTGTGTGAACAATGATACAAAGTGGAGCAATTATTTGTAGTTTTTTTTATATGAAGTCCGCTAAGTGTGGCATTATCGACCCCTCCTTTTCTTGTGTTTCAATTCTCCAACACAACGTCTTACTTCCCCCGTTTTTGATATCCATAGTGTGGTTAATATATTAAACTTGAAGTTCCATCTGAGTTGGAAGTTATCTATTATTAATACAGTTACGATGACATCAAGTTATAATATCACATTTTATTCCGATTACGAATCAAAATTTTGTCGGACTATTGGCTGAGATGTGTGTGTGTGTGTGCTCCTTAGGTTCGGGTCTCCGAATCTCAATTATTATAACCCCGGGGCTTCTCACAATCTTACTGCATCAAATTTTCGATACTAGTTTCTCGGATAACGCCAAAACACTGATTCATCGCTCTCCTGAATTCTAGCATACCTGTTTCACCGTGAGTCATTCTTGTTTGTCTACAACGATCGAGTATTGCTCTTCAGGGAAAATGAAAGCAAATCATTTAAGTACGTCGTGTGTATTCAAGATTTGTGAAATCGTTGGTATGTTTCGTGTCTCATTACTTGAATTATACATGAAATTGACAATATATTGTTCATTTCCTGGCTTTCCCCACCAGTGTTCAATATCGCAGAAAGACCTACATGGGGTGGGGAGATAGTGAGGGATTTTAATCCCCGTTCATATTTTTGCAGTCTTCGGTTAATCATAAGCAATCATTTCTTCGCATACTTTAAGGTTTTTCATATTTCTAAAAAAAAACCGACAAACTCACAAAAGAATATATCTGATTTCGATGGTGTTCACCTGTGTTATTTAAACTTGATATCTCTCAATTTATATGGCGCGTGCTGATAATATTATATAAAGCGACATGGCTCCATTTATAAAATTATATAAACAATTACTGTAATTGATATACGATCATGTTCGAATCAAGTCCTTGGTACACAGCGGCGCCATTTTGAAATTTTATCACGCTGTTCACTACAACATATACAGTAAACGAAAACTTCCCGAGATATATACCGGAGTCGAATTCAAATTCACTCAATATGACATGCGTAATTGTGCATTTAGTATCATATTTTATTACATTTTAAAAACTCGTTTGCTTCAGAATTGTGCTAGTAAACCTAAACATTGGTTTAATAAATTGTATATATCCTCGTGTAACTAGAAAACGTTGATTTTCTCATATGGGTGTCTGTGGACACCCCCCCCCCCACCCTTGTTTATTTGGTTCCCCATTTAATTCTTAGTACAGTTATTAATCCATATACTTGACAATTGTAAAATGTCTCGAATACCCGTAAATATTTTCTGATCAGTTAATGTAGTCGATTTTGAAAAGTTTTGTTCCGAAGAGTGGAAGACAGTTCTGGAGTTGGCTTCTACTCTGTCCGGTCTATGTTAATTGGGGACATGCACGTTTCTGCCCCAAACGAGTACAAAGTCGTCGTCTGCAGCAATTTGTTGTCACGTTTCGACTCTATTTTAGACCAAGGTGATAAAGGGAAGCCTTGTATTGCTAATGATATTAAAATCTTGCTTTAAAAGAGATTAAAATTGAAATACAAAATCAGAACATTTGAGTTTGTGTATTTGACCATACTAAATGTGAGACGTGTCGGCGGGACCTTGGCATCCATCGAAAGTATGTGTGCCAGCATATTTCTCAAATTGTTACCATCAATTTGTACTCGACATCGCTTTGTACAACGAATTATACACCATTTATTTCATTTATAGAAATATGTCGCTAAAGACATAGTCGTATCTAGCAGCTAATCAATTGCTTCCACGTCGGACACTCTCCAAAATATTGCAACGAATGTAACGTAAGATTTCCGAGTTACTGTTAGTAGTTCTAACACATGTACAGACCACAAACAAATTGAACAGTGCTCAAGTTCTACATTGCAATTTATATCTCGGACCTGTCTTGCGATCACACAATTCTAAGTTCTCCACGTATTTCGTTCAACAAAAGTCGCTTTTAATCAGACCCCTTTTTTTTCTTATTTTCTTCAATCAGTCACTTTCAAAATTCAAAATAGTTCCAAATCGTCTACGAGGGATTTATTCGGAATCGTAGCATACTAAGACATGTAAAAGTTAGCATAGCAATCGGAACTAACATATTCCATTATTCTCCCTTTTTCCGTTGTTATAATTGTTTATTTCACTTTTTGTTTCGCTCCATACTTAATATGCTAATTAATCGTCTGCTATGATCGGTCACGATTGGTTATTTTTAGTAACAGTGGTATCATTTTTTTTTTTTTGTAAACATACAATAAAACAAAAATCTTGACATAGTTTTCAACACTGAACATCTCTTTAGTACTTTTCTAACTTTCCCCTTTTTTTCCGTTTTTTGATATTTATGTTTGCTGGAAGTACATGTATGTTTATACTTAACATAGTGATTGTGAGATATATAGTTGCCACCCTTAAGCCTATCATATTTTGTTGTTTAAAAACCAAACAAAGAAAGTAAACAAAACTTGCATCGTCATCAGGGTTGAACTTCTTATGTTACATACATTTATGTCTCAACTTTTGGTCTCAGTTCTTCTTTTAATTTATACTTTTGTTGTCTCTCGGAACATGTTTTGTAAATATCACGATCAGCCGTGAAAAGGGTAATCCCTTCCTGGACAATTCTTTGTCTTTTCTTTAATACAGAAAGTAAAAAAGAAGCAATATAGCCAATTGAAAAGTATTACTTTTTGAATTAATTTACAGACACTGTGGTAATGCTGCAAGTAACGTGTAATCAACTTGCTACTCGGGAGTATCTCGGTAACGCAGGTGGAACCGCTATAACAATTCTAATTCAGAAATTAACACATCTTGTGGGTGGTAGCCATTGTTTATTTGACATTTACATAGCCAACACTCTTATAATAGAATAGTTTAGTTAAAGTGAGAATTAAAAAGTTCACGGGGTTGCACATAACAACGGTGTTCATAGCACCCTGAATGCGCTATTTCCAGACGAGTTTATTTCTTTGGTCCCGGTCCCCGGTCTTAGCGGATTTTAGCCCATCCAATTAACAATCACACTGAGGTCCGTTATCTCCTCTATGAAAGGCTAGAATTAGTCATGCCTTTTGAGATGTCCATTTCACTTAGTTAATAATCAATGTTGTCAATCACTAATTGTGACGTCGAGGGATGAATAGGAGCCCAAAGTGACACCAATAAAGGAATAAACCAATTTTCACACGTCACACAATTGTTACAAGTTTTATTTAGGTATTGCTTCATTAATTAAAAGCGCATTTGTTAACGAGATGCTATGTGCAACTGCTCAATCGATTTGTAACAATAGCAAGTATAGCGTTTGGGCTTAAGGTAATTTCAACTTGTCGATTAAAAGGTCCCCGGGCGTCAAAATAACAACAAAGTGGTTCTATTCCGGGATAGGGCAATCTGGCTGACCACGACGAGTTTGTGTGTTTACACTAACTCCAATTTCTGTCGAGTACACGGGCAACGAAAACATAGCCTGCAAAACAAAACCAAGAACTTTAATTTGAAGTTAGAAAACTTTAGGCAATTTGGAAACACTTCTCATTACAATTGTTGTGATTTTGTGGACGTGTATTACTAACTTTGCTAAGATAAATAGCTATTTTGTCAGACTTCCAGAGTTGTTTTTTAATTGTATAGTATTGTATTAGGACCATCTGTGTATGGGAACAGACAGACCAAGGGGACAGACAGACCAAGGGGACAGACAGACCAAGGGGACAGACAGACCTAGGGTACAGACAACACACATTCTTAACCATTTATGGTTTGTGTCCGATTTGAAGAAACACACTGCCGTCAACTGATTATCTTTAGAGTCAAGCATACACTTTTTTTTCAGTTCGTCACATTTCCGTTTGGGGCTACACCGTAGCTTGGGATCTGGACCGAATGCGGCACTTTGAACAACTATTTAGTTCTCAACGGTTTACTAAAGTTCAAAAAGTTGTTCTCAGTTCCTACATTATCCAAGTAATTAATTTTCCTTATAGTAAGAGTCGAGTTTATTCACATGGACAATTTTTTAAAATAATCTTTTTACATAAATGCCAATATCAAAAAAGTTGGACTTAGACCAGATTGGGGGAATTCACGCGATCCAAAATGTCAAATCTCAAAATTCCAGAAGCTAACGACATGTTTAGCCATGGTGTCAAGTCAGAAGCCATTTTCGGACATCGCGCGCGCCATTCACTAAAACAAATGTTGTGAAAAGGCATTTTCTATATCATGTTTTTTTTCAAGTTTCTGTGTTTTAAATTGAAATGCACATTACTCAGGACTTACATATTAAATAAATAGTGAAAACCACAATCTCAAACTTTGTGATTTTGGTAACTTAAAAATGTTCCATAATTTATCCGTGACAACACATCGAGTTGAAACAGAGGTACATGTGTTTTATGTGATTGAAAGTACAGTAAACATCCCATCAAAGTCTACCAGTATAATAGTGCCAACCCAATGACTTTAAATCTACTTTATTCCTTATTTTGGTTTGAAAGTTTTCCCGCTTTCTTTTCTATTTTCTCTACATTTTTTCGCCATCGTTTCTATTCCAATTTCAAATTGCTACCACTGAGTTTATCCAATGAAATTTTCTCGAAGGTTTGTCGTTGTTGAATTTATTCCTTAAAAGTGGAGACAGGGTATACTCGCCGACGATCAGACACACGTCTTATTTCCTTTCAGAGAAGGTAACGATGACAATTCAAAATCATGTTGGTGTGATGTTGTCGTTTTTCTAAAAGGGCTAAGACGAGAAAGTTTACGTGACATGCGACGACCATATTTACGCAAATTCAATGCTTTTTGGTGAATCAGCCGGGTAAGACCCTTTCGTTGAAAGGTCGATGGAAATATTTACCCATCTTTACCCTTTCTTTTAGCTCCGAGTTTACCGTACACTTGTAAGTAGATGCTTCGGTGGTAAAGGAATGCAGACGATGTCCGAACGCGCAACATATTCTTTTCCCGCTGATGTTAAAATTCGAAATTCACGTTTTCAAACGCACATGTACACTGGGCGTTGTAAATGTTCACGCTGTTTTTTTTCACTGTTGGTTCGATTTTCAGTTATGTCCATTTCGTTGTAAAGTTGTGTCGGTTTCAAGACGCAACTTTTATATGCAAATTTAACCTAGGTAAATGTTGAAGTATATAGTTCTATTGATTGTTTTATTTGCATGTCCCGATCACTCTCTCTGTTGTGAGTAGATCGACTCTTGAGAACTCGAGCCTGGTGACGTCTATGAATGGCCCGCAAAATGGCGGCTTTACAAATGTCTATTGTGTACTCCGGTGCAGGTGTGGCGACTGGACTACAACCTCGCATTATAGTAAAGTGGTGGCATAAGAAAGGTTTAATTGTTCACTCAAAACAGCTCAACAGATTGAAGGAATTCAAGTGGGCTACGCAGATAATGTCAAGTTGTTGATTTCCCTTTAGAAATTGTCCCCAAAACAACACTACTGAAAAAAAGGGGGAGGTTGAAAGATATTTAACTTTAGAAGAGAAATCGACACATGTGAACTACTAATGAGATGAAACTGACATCATGCCACGCTTAAGAAATGAGGTTCCATTCCTGTTAGCGCGTGAAAAACAAACAAGGCTAATCCCAACACCAAAACGTTGTACACAAGTCTTGCTAAAACCACACTTCAGCTTCAGCCAAAGTAAATTTTGCTAATTTATCCCCTAGGAGTAGAAACATTCCAAAGAGAGATCGTAGATCCGTAAAATTGAACACCGGTAGGCAAACGCCTTACAGCTAGGTATAAAACAGGTGTGAATTCAGGGCGGGGCTTTTCACTTTCGATTTTCTTCACCGCCGAAAGAGAGAGGTCGTACTCATTACAAACGAGAATATCGGCATCTTCGTCCTTCCTAGATTGAAACAACAGCCGCGGGCTACGACTCACAAAGACGTCAGATCTCGTCGGTAATAAGCTCAATTTGCGATGTTGGATGTTCCAGGTTTGATCCGTCCCCCCGTGACATCTCTCCCATTAATTCATCGTGCGCCTTCGTCTCAACCCTCTCATCATGCCGATACTTAACATCTTTACAGCTTAATGCTAACACAAGTACCTTTTGTTTCGAGAAGAATTCGTAAAAAACAAATCATCAATTCTGAGCATTGTATTATTTGCTCTTGACCATGAATCTTCAGTTTTTAGCTTCAGTCCTCTCATTTACAAAAAAAAACACTGGCGGTTGAACGAGTATTTTCTACTCCGTAGCTTCGATGATGAATAGAACCATACGTGAACGTTGGAATATGAATTTATGTATGTATTGTAAAGATTTCACGCAGGGCGTGAGACTAACAAACACACTCCGATTCCGTCGTAAACAGTCCAATTCTGCGCTTGTTTTCCAAGTTCTGTTTGTTCGCTACATGATCGCAGTGAAAGCAATAGAGTTGAGAGATTTCTTCTCAAAAAAGCAAGAGTTGAAAGAAAAAGATGATTTCAAAAAACGCCGACACTGCTCGCCCACAAAATGAAGAGAGAGTCAAGAACATCTTCGGAGCAAAGGATTGATTCAATCTCAAAATGAATAGATTGCTATGACAACGTATTTTTTGAGTAAATGAGTAAATGTCTAGCAGTACTAGTTTTCGTAGGTTGTTACTCGGATTGTCTGAATGCAATAACAAAAAGGTGTTGTCATAGTTGTTGTTTTTCATTTAACGTACGTTCGTCAAGTTGCAGGGACCGAGCTAACATTCTGCAAACTATACAAATTATCATGCTAAATTCCTGTTTTCCATAGTTCAGCTAACACTACCTATATTATCATATCGTACATGCACTAACAAATATCACAAAACTAAGCTTAGGAAAAATATGGTATCCGAATCAAACAAATCTAGAATGTATGTATGTATGAAGGAAGTGACTGGTATTTTGGCACTGAATATAACGGGATGGGAATACGAGATTGAAGAAAATGCAACTTTATCTCTCTTTTTTTTTAACCCGAAGAGTATGTTTGTAATTATTGGTATATCCAAGTCTCAAGGCGAATTAAGGAGAAATGAGACGAAATTGACAAATCAAAATGTACAAACGTGTGTCTTTCAGTCTTTGTACCTGGTTTTATTTTCTCACTGTATAGTAGGAGATCTGGTATCCTCCCATGGTTTTAATCTAAGTGAAAATTGGAAAAGAAATTCATGCCATTATATGTAACCTCGCCGTTTTACGCATTGCTGAGTAGATACTAGTAAATTCTAATGGCTTTACTTTTTCCTGGTCTTGAGTATCACCCACTCTGGATTTCCATATGAGTTGAACGTGAGCTGTACCCATCCCCACCCACCATGTACTGTATCCTTGCAGCGGAACTCTTCCGGGAGTTCAAGTTCAAGGAGTCAAAACCACCATAAATCATTGACAGCCACGTATTACAATCAGTAATACAGTAGTTATTGACAAATGAAGTTTCAACAAGTTCAAGTTCTAGACGGGGACGTCACAAACTTTACAAAAGCTTCGATAAACACGATAAACATGATTTCATATGATCCCGACTACAGTAGCACAATTTATATTTTACACTGGATCTGCAATACCGATAGAGTGATCTTGGGAATGAAATGTGGATGAAATAGCTACACGGTTAGGAAATAAATTGACATGTAATGTGATGTTCTGCAAGTACAGGAACTTAGAAACATTGTGTATATTCATCGATGCCAAAGGATAGGAGAGAAACTTTTACTTGGCAACAGCCTTCTAATACCAACACTATTGTAAAAAAAAAATGTCACCTTTAAGGCTTCCTAACCACATAGAGCAAAACAGGAACTAAATTGTGCCGGATACTTCCCCATTTCCTTAGCAGTATTTTTTTTGAAATGATGATCTAGAACAAAAAAATGGGTATTCACGTTGAAGTATTGACATATCATAACCTCCCATTGTATGCATTCCAACAACAACTCAATACAGAGATTCTTTCTGTCCAAATTTTAGATATCATCTTTGACTTTTTCTATTTTAGGAATGATTCACATATTTCAATTTATGTTAATTTCTATTTTGGAAATCACATATTTTTCTAGAGAAATGTACAATTTTGTATACCTTTCTACATAGAGCAAAGAAGGCAGCAAAGAAAATGTATATGTGTATATGTGTATATGTATATGTATATGTATATGTGTATATGAATATGTATATGTATGTGTGTATGTATATGTATATGTATGTGTATGTGTATGTGTATATGTATATGTATGTGTATATGTATATGTATATGTATTTGTATGTGTATATGTATTTGTATATGTATGTGTATATGTATGTGTATGTGTATATGTATATGTATGTGTATGTGTATATGTATATGTATTTGTATGTTTATATGTATGTGTATATGTATATGTATATGTATATGTATGTGTATATGTATATGTATGTGTATGTGTATATGTATATGTATTATGTATATGTATATGTATTATGTATATATATATATTTATATGTATATGTATATGTATGTATGTGTATATGTATATATATGTATGTGTATATGTATATGTATGTACATGTATGTGTATATATATGTATATGTATATGAATGTATGTGTATATGTATATGTATGTGTATATGTATATGTATATGTATGTGTATATGTATGTGTATGTGTATATGTATATGTATGTGTATATGTATGTGTATGTGTATATGTATGTACAAAATGTATGTGTATATGTATGTGTATATGTATTATGTATATGTATTATGTATATGTATGTGTACATGTATGTGTACATGTATATGTTAATTTGTTGCCATATTTCGCCTACAGCATTTTCATCCAAACATTACACAATAAGTCTCCCGCATAAAGCCACAGTACATACATTAAAACCTCATATACAGACAATATGACATATATATTAAACCCATTTTACTGTAAATATTTATGGGCAACTTTCGACTTTTTGGGCGATTACATATTAGCTAGACACACAGATGTAACTCAGTGTCAAATTTGAAAAGTCAATGTTTTGATTTTTCAATTTATTGTAATAATGCAACAGTGCGTTTTTCTATATAAAATACAATATGAATAGCTGATAGGTTTACAGAGTGGAGATGTGGAAGAGAGAGAGAGAGAGAGAGAGAGAGAGAGAGAGAGAGAGAGAGAGAGAGAGAGAGAGAGAGAGAGAGAGAGAGAGAGAGAGAGAGAGAGAGAGAGGAGTAGAGAGTCACCGTGAGAAAGAAATGCAGAAAGAGAAAGTGATGCCAAATTCTTAAAACGTCAATTGTACTATGGACTAAAATTTTACCACTTCTACAGTATGATGTATGAATACAGCATCTCACAAGGGACGTTTTCTTCAGTCTTATTCAGTATTACAATGCGGCACTTTAAGATTGTGCTTTTTTTCCGATTCCAAAATTCAGCTATTTTTATATGAGGTCTTTGGGTTAATGACTGTAAATATTTCAAGTGACTTCAGCAAATATTTTTCAAATTTTGTAGAGCGATGTTTATGGCGGAAGATTTATGGTCGGCAGTTGCAAGAAAGCTGATGGAAAGTGTCTTATTTGATGTTTGGGTGGGGGCTAGTGGGGTCTCAATGTCCTGCTGCCACACACAGTGCAAGTGGTCGCTCTTCCTTACAGACAATATTTGCCCAGGTCAAACATTGCGACTTGAAAAAAAACTAGCTACCGGGCGTGTCAATTGTTACACTCTACGCCACGCGGTACTTGACTTTCCTTTTCTAGTGGTCGGTCAAAATTGTTTTCCTGAAAAATAAAAAAAAAGGAATTTCAGTCAACCAATTCGTTTGTGAAAGAGGTGTCATTATTTTCGGCTGATGGTTCATTAATTGCCCTACTAACATAGTCAGGCGAAAACACTGCAGTTCAAACGGCGAGACAAGCATTCGAACACCGTAGGGTCATGAGTGGAGAAAAAAGAAAACACATAGAAAATGTGACAATGAGGCCACCTAGTGGAATCTGTATAGCTCCATGGTAGTTAATGTACACCAGATGAGTATAAAAAGCCAAAGCATTAACATATGCTGGGCTTCATGTCAACAAACGTTTCACTGAAATACACAAGCTTTGCTATCAAAGACGCTTCTCAAAATGCCCACATTGATTGTAATATCAATTAATTAATGCACCTATTTATTTATCACTCTGACCAAGCTGACTGACAGCCTCTCTGTGTGTGTGTGTGTATGTGTGTGTGTATGTATGTATGTATGTATGTATGTATGTATGTATGTATGTATGTATGTATGTATGTATGTATGTGTGTGTATGTATGTATGTATGTATGTATGTATGTATGTATGTATGTATGTATGTAGGTAGGTAGGTAGGTAGGTAGGTAGGTAGGTAGGTATGTATGTATGTATGTATGTATGTATGTATGTATGTATGTGTGTTTGTGTATGTATGTATGTATGTATGTATGTATGTATGTATGTATGTATGTATGTATGTATGTATGCACGCATGTATGTATGTATGTATGTATGTATGTATGTATGTATGCATGCATGCGTGTGTGTGTGTGTCTGTCTGTCTGTCTGTCTGTCTGTCTGTCTGTCTGTCTGTCTGTCGGTCGGGCTGTCGGTGGGTGGGTGGGTAGGTATACAGGTGGGTAGATAAGCAGGTGAGTAGGTATGCACTTACCTTTAATACGTACTTAGTACAATGCATACTATATTATGTGTTCCTAGGTGCGCACATGCACTCCATCCATCCATGCATCCATCCATCCATCCATCCATCCATCCATGCATGCATGTAACTTGTCTGTCTTTCTGTCCATTGATTAATCTTTACTGTCCACCTAGCTGTCTGTCTGTCTGTCTGTCTGTCTGTCTGTCTGCCTGCGCATGTCTGTCAAATCATCTGCTTACAGGCTGTGGATATATACATATATACAATCTACATCTAGTCCATCTATCTACATCAAATGAGTATACACTAGGGGCTGTCATTGCAATTGACATCTGAACACTTGCTGGAATACTAGCCTCAATGGCATGCAAACATGAAGCAAAACAAATGTTACCTTAGCCTTGTTTTGAAGAAAAGTCCTCTAAACAGTCATGCTCCCAGTCTGTATGAGTTTACATCCTAAAGAAAACTCACTACGTTCGAGAAAACACAAAACAAGTCTTCTAGCCTACATATGCAAAATAGAAAACGAGAGATTTTAACTTGTGTCTCATGCCACACACATGTTGACCTGATTTACATACAGAATGGTGACCTTTGACCTGATGACGATAAAAAAAGAAAATGCCAAAGGAGGAAAACAGTCGGACTGAGATCTCGTCAGTTGTTGGCTGAACGAATTTCACCATGTGGCGGAAAGTCTCCTGAAATGAAGCAAGGTCAATGTGTAAGATAGTCCAGTCATAGTCCATTTTTCTTCATTTATTTTAACTTTACATCACAAAGCATTTGGTAAAGAAGGAAAAAAAATAGCGTAATAGTTCACGAAGATGGTAAATTTGTTGTCCGGGTAGCAAAAGGTGGACGTGACTTCAAATCCACACATCACAGACGACTGATGACGTCACGGGTAATGACGTCATTTTGACTTCCCTTTATACCACAATAAGACTTGGTTATAATGAAGTGGTACTGATAATCCCAGCAGGGTGATGTCACTGACTTGATGGTCCTAAAGAGAATGGTATGAGGATTTTGACAATCTTCATCTTCCAAATTTAAAGTATGTTGACCCTTGAACTTGATAAATCAGAAAATGGTCATGACATTCTGACTAAAGGTTGAATGATTCCAATTCAGAATATGTAGCTAGATAATATATATATATAAATTCTTTCTTTTTTGTCCCCACATTTCTCTTTTCTTTGTCTTATTATCTCTAACTTTCTCTAGTGTACCCTACCGTCCCACTTTCTTACTCTGTTTCTGTGCCTCTGTATCTATCTATCTATCTATCTATCTATCTATCTATCTATCTATCTATCTATCTATCTATCTATCTATCTATCTATCTGTCTGTCTGTCTGTCTGTCTGTCTGTCTGTCTGTCTGTCTGTCTGTCTGTCTATCTATCTATCTATTTATCTACCTACCTACCTACCTACCTACCTACCTACCCATCTCTCTCTTTATGTATCTATCTACGTGTATGTATGTCTGTCTGTCTGTCTGTCTGTCTGTCTGTCTGTCTATCTGCCTGTCTGTCTGTCTATCTATCTGTCTGTCTGTCTGTCTGTCTGTCTGTCTGTCTGTCTGTCTGTCAGTATCCCTGTTCCCGTCTCTGTCCCTTTCTCAATATCTGTATTCTGTCTCTCTCTCTATCTATCTATCTATCTATCTATCTATCTATCTATCTATCTATCTATCTATCTATCTATCTATCTATCTATCTATCTATCTATCTCACTGGCTGTCTGTCTGTCTGTCTATATGTATGTATGTATGTATGTATGTATGTGTGTGTGTATGTATGTATGTATGTATGTATGTATGTATGTATGTATTTATGTGTGTGTGTGTATGTATGTGTGTATGTATGTATGTATGTATGTATGTATGTATGTATGTATGTATGTATGTATGCCTCTGTCTGTCTTTCTCTCTCTCTCTCTCTCCATCTATCTAACGATATTACAATGTATCTAAATTTTATAAACATTTTATGAAATTATATATTGCTGATTTTGTGACAAGAAAGTTCAACATCACTAGTGCCATGTCTTTTCATCAATGAAGGAAACTATCACAGAGACGACTTATGTTAATGAGACAATCATACGAGAAAAGAGTAGACTTGATTGGGTAGTCCCACCTCCCTCACATGTCTTGAATTATATCATCATTTTATCACAGTAAAGATAAAGTTATGAAGATTGTGAATACTTTTTTTCAAAGTTTTTTTTATGGTATGCGTATCTGAGATTCAATGTTCTTGGGTCAGGTCCGGTTGTTTTCAAAGTAAATGATGCAACTATACCATGCAAATAAACATTTTAATTCTTTTTTTTTGGAGGGGGGGGGGGTGGGTCTAAACACAAGAGTTTATTTTGCACATCATATTTGGCTAACCAGTTCACAGGATTTTAAGTAAAGGTATTTTAGCACTACTGTTTTAATAACTTTCGATCGAACATTTACACTTAAAATGAATCAACTTCTATACGACAGACTTCTCTTCTCCTCCTACGTAACCCCCCCCCACGCACACACACACACACACACACACACACCCTCACTCACTCACTCACTCATCATCATCCATTCATTCATTCATTCATTCATTCATTCACAAAAAACAAACAGACAAACAAACAAATCAAGCTACAAGCTACAATCAATCCAACGTTTACTAACCCAACACCAATATCAAACACTTCCAAAAATTGTACCTATACCAATAAAAATTATCACTGAGTAAATCATGTATTTCTGTCCCCAGTATGTAGGAATGACATGCACACATTTTCTTGCTCTCGAAGAAGAGTGCATCTTTTATTCATCCAATTGCAAGAGGCCATGTTCTTATACAGGGTAGAATAGCATAGTTTAGCAACCTATAAAAAAATAAAAGTACAAAATAGACGAAACTAAATATACTTAAATATAAATTTTCAAAAATGATATATAGTCACTTTGTAACCAAACAACCAATCCGGAGACTAGTTGCAACCAGCCTAAACGCAGCACCATCCAGCCACCCACCTTGACAGCCAGCCATAGCGACGCCATCACTTGCTTGATATATCATATCCCATTTCTGCCCACAAATATCTCGTCGGCTGTTAATTTTCTGAGACATAAACAGAGTTCACTTAAGTTCACTCGACAACTGGTGACGTCACAATTGTGAAGTCCGGTGACTATCCGACTCAGCATATAGAAGACGTCTATCGCGGTTGTTGGTTGATCTCTGACCGTCTGCTCTCCAAAATACACAATTCAATGTGTATGCCTAAACATTTCAGTTGTGGTGTCACTATTCAGGCATGGAAGCCGTCTGGGGGACAAGTAACAAACATTGACAAAAGCAAAGAAAATGAAGTGAAAATCTAGTTGTAGATGTGGGGTTTGTTTTGTTCAGATTGGTCCTTGTGTACGTACTAGGTGATGTTTTGAACGGTTGCCAGTATTCTATAAGAAGTAGTTGTTTGTCTGTCGTTGTTGGGTCGGGTGGGAGGATATCGATGGCTCACTTGACTGATGACAGACTACCATACCATAAATAGATAGATATACTTAGTGACTGACAAATAAAAATTTGGGACAAATGTGATTGTAAAACACCATTTTGTAAAATCAATACATCAATTTTAGTGATGACACGCCGCTAAAGTATTCATATTGACAAATTCAAGTAGTATCATTTAATACAGTCTGTATACGATCATGACATTAACAAATCACAAATTTTGGCTTTTCTGAAAAATTGTTATCGAATTTAGGGTCGATTTTGGTCCATATGTGTGCAGAAATGAAGTAGATTAATAAAAAAAAATCGTAGTGTCATCCATATGAACGCTAGGTTGGAGATCGTCCGCCATGTTTGAGTGGATAGTAATCTGTCATCGGAGAGGTTCAAGTGCTTGCTCATGTCAAAAAAAGGTACGAAAATGAAATACCTACCATTTTCATCAAAATGACGGCTCTTACTACGGTAACTCATCACGGTCCTTAACGATGTACGTCACCCAGAACTGAAGATCTCCGCTTTAAGACTAAGGGAAACCAATGGAATGTGTCCGAGGCGGAAAAAAAATAAAGGTAGTGAACTTTGACATTTGGCAATGGACCTTTCACTAGCTCGGTCAATATTTGCTAAGGTAGGGGGAAATTCGGTGGTAATGAAACACCGTAATTGAACAAGGTAAATATAACAAGAAAGTGGTAAATGTGTCTGTACAAAAAAAGGGAGAAATATGAAAGGGTGGTTTGTTCCGTACTCAATTAAACAATTACAGTGTTGAAATTCTAGTTTTTATGAATTCACACTCAAAGCTACAGTGTTATCTTGTAATTGTTCATCACTAATGTACCGTGACGTTAAAAATTGAAAGTAAGAACATTTTTGACAATTGTATTAATTTTGTTTTTTGTTTTCTTACCGTTTGCATTGTAATGTTTTAATATCCATTTCTACTCATTTTGAAGATGTAAACTTTTGAACAAGCATGGCATGATTAAAAAAAGACTTCAAAAATATTTTTTATCAGATAAAAAAAAATCAGATTGTACCATCATGCATTTCGATACATACTTTCACTACAAAAAAAAAATATGTTGAAATAAAACATGAAAATGCTTGTAACCCGCTATTCATAAAATCTGACTCGTCAGCGCTTTCTTGGATATTCTAGATTCGAGGATTCACGGTAAAATTCGTCCAAATTTGTAGCATAATGCTGATGGGGGTAGCAAAAGATCAAAAAGCTATCATCCCTCGCCGCTTGACTGCCTCACTCTCAAAGCCTAACAATGGAATGACTGGCTTAATTAAACATTATCACACCTTCCACTTAAAAGCCAGTTACGCCTATTATTGATAGAGTTTTTCCCTTCTCAGTTTTCATTCATATTTTTTCACCGGCGTTTGTTTCTGCTCAATCGGTCAGCCATACACGGCTTTGTAGTTCGTCACAATGGTTGCATGGGAGGTACGTTGGGGTAGTTGTGTCTGGCGAGACCATAGCCAATGATAGCACAGAACGCAACAACACAGTGTCATCGAGGGGGATTGATTGATGTGTAAGGACGGCCAGTAAAGTAGGTAAGGGGGAGTTAAGTCGAATTCGTATATGCGTAATTACACTTTTTCATCGTCCATATCCCAAAATCCACAGACATAAATATTATAATTTTACGAGAAAGAAGCTCGCTGCGGAATTTTTTGACAACTGAAATTGAATACCGGTTTAAATGAGATATTGCGAGGAATTGGTTTCAGAGTTGACGATTGGCCAAGTCCTTTGAGAGGTTGGTATTTTTTTTTCTGACTTGGGTAATTGCATTCGGTTTGGGCCATGCCCAAGCCTTATCACTTGGAAAAGGGGGTGAGTGACTACATCTGTGGTTTCTCCATTCCGTTGATTCGTGCTGTTTCGAAGCTCGAGCCCATCAGCAAATTATCTACCGAACGTGTCACTCAGCTCTCCGCTGTTTGTTTTTTATTCGGCAGAGCGGGTGAAGATTGTAAGTCAGCAAATGAGCCATTCAGCTAGACCAGGTAAAAGACACGTAACTTTTTTTAGTACTTCACTTAAAACGTTTGCCACGGCTTTGTCTATCCTCACACGTCATCAAACTAGTCCGGGAAAATGTAGTAGTCAGGGCTCCGTGCTCGGCTGACAGGGCCGGAGTTCATCCTGCTTCGTGGCCTGTCAAACCCCCTTTTAGTGCTTTGAACGGTGGAGCCCATGGGAAACCATTTACGGAGTTATATTAGTTCTTGCAGATAGGGACCAGTTTAAAACAAGCTAGGGTTGTTATTATTAGCAAGAACAAAAAAAAATAATTCGGTCGCGAAAAGTTAAGGAACTGCTACAACCATGTCACTGAAGTTATTGTGAGGGAGGCAGTAATATAAAAAGCAAGCAATGTTTGGAAATGCTAATAACCGCTCTACGTGTTCCGTTGAGTGAGCATAGCATCGGGCAATGGTGTTATTAGTAGGACGCACCATTCTGTGCATACTATAAATATATTAGAGTAACTACACATAGCTGAGAACCTGTGGAACCATCTTCCATGACAGGCAGCGTCTCTAGACTAGTGTGGACTTCAGACGTGCTAACAGCCGTTCAGTATTTCTGCTAACAAAGCGAATTGGAGTAAGCAGTCTTTGCTATTCATATTGCCTGTAATCTGCTTGCAGTGAACTCAAGTGCTTGCCAGGCTTTGTTTTTCAATGATCGCCGCGTATAGGCTCTGCCATTGTTGTGTATGGGCGAATTTTGTACAAACCTTTGTGTTATAGAGCATAGGGAACGGTGACTTTTTGCAGCAAACGAGTGTACGAGTTGCCCTACACGCTCAGATATCTTGCCAACACTTTTTATTCTAAAGTGTAAATTAACAGAGGAAAGACAACGTGTTTGCCCTACGGGAGTTGGAGTGACTCGGGTGTCGTGTGGAAGTCGAAGCAGTAGTGTACGACCACACAAACACTCCGCGGACACACAAGGTAAACACGGGGTATCACTTTAATTGTATTATCTCAATATCTAACTGGTGACGGTAAGGAGTCATTCACAAGTTACTGATAAACCAATTTAATGTTACAAACTCAAGCCCTCTCTGTGTGTTCTCTTTATCTACAGAGTCGAAGAGATGAAGGAAAAGTCGAAAAATGCTGCACGAACACGACGAGAAAAGGAGAACGCGGAGTTCTACGAACTGGCGAAGTTGCTACCCCTGCCTTCGGCGATAACTTCTCAACTCGATAAAGCTTCGATTATCCGTTTATCTACCAGCTATTTGAAGATGAGAGCTCTTTTCCCGGAAGGTAAGTTTGCCACTGACCCCCTTACAACCCACGTACATGTGTTTAGCTGTTGTTCTATAATATATAAGCGAGCATAGAAATACATCTATAGCAATGTCGCCTACAGTATAATATACACCCGTGCTGATAGACGTGCTGTTATCACTTGAAACGTTTTTTTTTTATGGTTTCCTTTCTTGGACTTTGTGTTAGGGTAATTTCAGGACAATTTTGAGGACAGGCATGTAAACAGAGCGTCCTTAGCAGGGTGTGACTGGCCTTATCGCTCTATGTGATCTTTCTAGGGCAGTTTATTGTGGTACTGTGGCTATAATCTCCACCGATTGATCCAAAGCATTGAAACGACGGCCCAATTTCACACCTATTACAATTGGCAAGTGTTACGGCTAAAATGGCCGTGAAATAATCACAGAGCCGTCGTTGACAGTGTTGCCTCACATCAATCAATCGTTGTAGTCGACGACAGACTATTTTATTACCGAATTTCAAGTTGAAGTCGCTAGCTTTCCGTAAATATAGGTTTTTTTAGTCGAACCTCTCTGGGCACGTTAAACACGATAGGCCAATACTGGTTACATTCTCGGCAAAGTAGTCCACTTTAGTCTGTATTTACAGATAGACAACCGCCTTCTCAAATTTCGTGTTCGACTACGGAATAACAGACTACAAACCAAAGGCTCGAACAAATTGGTATATTACTCTATGTGATCCGTCGCCGGAAACGTTGTTCACTTTTCCTTGTCGATTTCACAAGTAAAATTGATCGGCTGCAGCGTTCAGCCATTTTAGATAATATACACGTTGTTTCATTTCACTATCTTCGAACAACGACCAAACCGGGTTTCTTTTCATTACGCTGTTTTTCGGGTTATTTTCTTTTCCCGTCCTCGCACTTTCAGGGCCAGATTCCATTCAAATTGCAAACAATGCTCGGTTTGCCATCATCCCCACAGCATTTTTATATTTCTCTCTTTGAAGTCGGTGCCCAATTTACGGAGAGAGAGAGTTAGTTAATTGCTATACATATTCCTGCGTTTGTCATCGAAATTAGCTTCATTTCTCGTTGTGAATGTACGAGCGCATAATAACCCACAAAGCGGTGAACACTCCACTATATGCACTATGTGAATTATGATTTTCAGGGAAAAAATAATTCGACAGGCAAAGTAAAGTGTGTTTCATCATAACGAGCCTGAAGTTCAGCAATTAAGATACATTTAAAGAGTAGTGTCTTGTTCAAACGTTGGCCTCATTATCATCTCTCTTTTCGATATGCCTGTACTTTTTTTTTGAAATGATCATAACGAAGATGCTTTCAAAAACACGGAGGAAGGAAGAGTGTTACTTGAAAATATTCTAAAGAGCTTCAATACTGACTAAAAGCAAAGATTTCGTTGATAAAATTACACGATAGTTTGTGTAATAGAACAGTAATATAGTATTTTGAAAGAGCCTACTTTTGTTGTTCGTGTATTGACTTGCTGTGCAGTGAGCAAAGTTGCGCCTAAGACATTAATTAAATCGTTTCTGAATAATTTAAAAAGTGTCTACACATACACCCACCAGTTTCATTTGAAAATACTGATTTCTATATTCCATAAAAGAAATCAGGTACTCTGTTATCTTACTTCATTAATTATGTTGACAACCCAAAGTGCATGTATACTACCAACTTTTTTTTTGAAGTGTTTACTTGTGGTATTTGTATTTTTCAAAGTCCATTATAAATTTACCAACAAAACCTCAAACGGAGAATTTTTTGCATTTTACTGAGAAGACATGAAAGTGACAAGTGATAAAAATTCTTTCTCATGGCTTCCGAATGGTACCTTTTCGCGTCGTCGACTTGAAAGACCCGATGTCGATTTTTAACAACCACTTGAATATATTGATTCGGCACTTCACGAGTGACAGGCGTTAGAAATACTGTACTCTCTGTCAGAGTTAAACCGCTAAGCTGTTATCCCCAAAACTGACAAATGGTTTTTGGAAATTCGTTTCTTTTTATGCCTCGTCAGTGACCGATCGTTTCGTGGTGGTAGCAAGAGACATATTAGGTCGGAAAGGATCGTTAGCTGAGGTGATCTGTCGGCAACACATGGTGAAGTAGAGAGATGAACAGCTCTGAACATTGTCAGATTATTTGGTCTCAGTTGTTTACAAGTCATTTATAACACCCAAACATGTCTTTTTGAGAAAGATAGGGTAGTTATCACTTTTGTCCAGTCTTTGCCCTAATATACATATATGTTTCTGAGTACACAGTTGTGTTTACCGCTCCAAAAGACTACGCTACTGTGATGTCGAACAGACAAAACTTTTTTTCGAGTAGATACACCGTTGCATCGAACCCGAACTTTTTACAGCGCATTAAATCTTCATTACAGGAGATAGGCTTAAGTTTTGACCCGTAATCTCTTTTACGTGATATTGCTATGGCTCGCTGCAAACTGATCGGTTGTTTGCTTATTAGAATTATATAAAATTAGGTTTAATTTAGCATGTATTTTTCATGCGAGCATGGGGTCTTCCACCTCTGAAATTTTTTCTTCATGCGCAACTTCCGAAACCACGTGAGACTTTCCCAAATTTACCCTTCTTTACTTTTCATGATTTGTAGGTTCATATACTTCATGAACCCTTCACGGTTGCAAAACAGTTGTCATATTGTCAAATTAAGTTTATGCATCATTTGTCTTACCAAAGTGATTTGGGGTCGAAGTTTCAAAATGGCTGACAGAATTTTCAAATCATTTTCTCGTCTGCACAAATTTCTGTAAAATTAGCTCCAAATTTTAGGTCAGATGTCTGAATTAGTTTTTGTTGTAATACTTCTGATCAATTTTGCATCCCCAAATTCGGAAATAATTGTGAAAATCGACTTTGTTTAGGTTTGTTGTCCGACGTAAACAAATTCAAATGGACAAAATAGGGTGAGTGAATCGGAAAATGTGAATGCGGTTTTCCTAAAATCCGCGTTCAATTGATACAGGCCTTGACTTGATTTAATCTTGGCAGACGATAATTTGTGACCAAATCAGCAAAGTTACCGATATTGATACAAACTATTTATTGCGGTAGCACCTGTCTAAACCCAGTGGTAAATATGTATCTCAATATGCCAACTCTGAAATACCCACGAGTATTGACTGAGTCAGACATCTTTCTTCTGTGAATTTCGTAAACATTTTCGATCTAGTATTCCAAATGCGTATAGCGCTTGATAAACTCTTTTGACATAAACTTAACCCTGTCAACAACGTCGCTTGCGTCATTTATTTTATTATATTATTTTTTCTCATTTTTTTCCTGTTAGCAGAATTTAAGTATAAATCGGCAATAAGTTTGTCTTCATGTGTTATTTATCATGAACGGGTAAAACACCTGCATAATTTACTCGCTGGTGAGAAAACTAAGCAGTGTTTGTTTAATTATGTAGTATACTGGCAGATAGTCTGCTTGTTGTGGAAAAAATACGTGGTACTACTTTCTGGAAAAAGCTGGCAGTTTTCATAAATAAAGGCGTGAAAGGAAAGGGGGTTGCAAATATAAATACACTAAATGTCTTGATATTCAAATTTCCAAAGGTATAGTGACATGCTGTAGTTGAGCTGTTTTCTAGGCAAAATAACATCCACAATTCTGAAGCCTGTCCTTAAATTATCTCCCGCCATCTTGTTGAAAGATGTGTCTGAAACAGCAAAAATCTACTGAGATTATAAGTTAATTAAATTCTATTTTAGCATCATGGTGTCAAAAATTGTGCCAAGGTTATTACTTTGTGTCTGTCCTTCAGTCCGCTTATGCTGTGTTTATTCTCGGAACTCAAATAGAAAATTGCCTTCAAAGGTACCTGAGCTTACTCTCTTACTTTCCATTAAAACACCTTAGTATTTCTAGTCCAAAAAACAATATTTAATCAAGGGAAGACCGATTACTTGACGATGTTAATAAGAATGTGTCATGATGTCAACAGAGATCACCATCATTGTTGTTAAAGATACGGTCAGCCATTGTATAAGTCACCAGGGCCACTGCCACAGCTTGGTTCATCTTTTTTTAAAGGCGAGTTGTTGTTTTGGTAAAAACAATGAACATAAAATTAACCACATTTCTAATTACCCGGACACTACTGACAAATTACAACCAAAATAAAAGGCGGGCAGTTCTGAAATTTGGTATCAAACGACAGAATGTGGCAAGGAAATGACGTCAACCTCAGGCGGTAGACATCATGGCGGATGTTGATAGGTATTCCCCCATTTCATTTGTTATTCAATGCAATATATAACATGAAGACCTGGTTTTGAAAGAAATTAACGTTCTTTTCGATCCAGACGACAATTTATAAACAATCAAAGCATATTTTTGGTGAAATTTTTATGATCCTGCCACAATTTTTATCTGTGAATATTTGGAATTCTTGGTTTTATATGTCTACGGCTACCATTTCCATTGAAGAATTGAACAAGGGTAATCTTTCCTTGTTGAAATTCATAGAAATAATTACAAGTCAAATATCTGTATTGTCTCCTGTCTATCATAACAAGTCTACAAGGTTATCCCGTTCCCATCCTGTGATAATTGCGACTGAAATTTTATGCTACAGCGAGGAAGACACAGCCAAGCATGGGGGCTGGTTTCTTTAAATAATAAACACATGGCCTGTCTCTCGAAAAGAGGCCACCGCTGACGCCAGCCTGGCTGCTAGCGAACGTGGTAAAAACTCAACTTCTGTGCCTAGTAAAACCGCGGAGGAAAATTCGTCGTAAGGTTATACACCTCTAGAGGGGGTTCCAACTTCTGTATTTCTTGAGTTGTTGAGTCAAGATATCGAAAATTATAGGAATGTGTTTAGTTTTTAGAATTTAGGTCGAAATAAGTAGTCAATGTTGGTTCTAATGTAGGGTAGTGGTGTAGCTATGTGAGTCGATAGACCCGGGATTTGAACACACCGGTCGCGTTGACAGTTTTACTACATGATATGTTGGTTGTCTTTTGAATTCGTCTGTCAACCATTTTTATTAATATCTATTAGACAAACTCATTATTGACTCGTAAAATGTATGGTGATAAGTCTCTCTATCATTTACTAGGCTGAACCCAATAAAATTCAAATAACAATACCACGGTAGCTAATCATACATCGGTAGGTTGTCTGTTAAGCGGTCCGAGGAGATCGCTCGCTCCACCACCACGATTCTAACATCATTGCTACGGTCATGGTCGACTAAATCTACCGTGATTGCTTTTTTGCCACCATTTTCGTAAATTTCCACTGATATTTGAATTTCAAGAGTCTGTTTGTGACACAATGGGGGCAAAATCAAACAAAAGACTGTGTCAGCCATTCAAAAGGGAGCTTAGCGTTGGAATAAAAATAGGAACCAACTAACGTGTATTTAGCAAAGGGTCCTGGCGGGGAAAGGGAGATGGTAGCGTCATTTCATATGTACTTTTATGTATACATTAAAGGTAGGTCCTACCGCTGTTATAGCTCGTCACATTCGCTTAAAATCCGTGCAGTTATTGCAAAATTCTAACGTTTTTATTGACTTTGTTTACTCACTAGCAGGCAACAACAAATGCATAAAGAAGTGTGGCCTCACTAATTTTAGAGATATGATAATTTGAATATATTTTAGACATTTAGACACCACAAATATAATTTCTGAAATTTTAGACAAAGAACCCAAAATTATGAGTAAGACTTTTCGATAAGATTTGAGATTTAAAGCGTGTGGGTTGTTTTTTTTTATCATACAAGCAAATCGAAACAAAAAAGTCTAGTTTATTAATGTATCGTCTGCATTTTATCTCTGAAAACGCGCCAATACTCTTATCGTGCGTACACAGCAAATTTTGTCAGGCGTGCAGTATTTCTTTACTTGGGTACTTTTCAAAAGATTCGCATCATTTATTCTGAATGGACTCAATTCTTGAACAATCTTCAGTCGAAAAGCAACACTTCGTCGAAAATAGCTTGAGGATATGGAGCATCAGTATGAAAAAATCACAAAACTTTTGTGTAGTCGAGAGGCGCCTATATTAAATATTCTACTATAGCCTCCAATTTTTAACTTCAAACAAAGTAATGATACTAAAGAAAGTACGGTTGCATTTCAGTCGAAGGAAACTTCACAGAGGGGTTTCTTTAGTTTTCGAGCCGCGGGATTCTTAAATGTACGCCGGGGTTAATATAAAAATTGAACTTTGTTACTGAGGAAGGGTTACTGTACACTTCCTCATCTGCATAACTTAGCCTCGTACCCAGTCACTTTTACTTTGTGCCTACCATACAAAACACAGTGTTGGCTACTCCTCTCAATATAGTTTTGAAAATAGCCAGAATTTGAGAAAGGTTCATACTTTATCTTATTTCTTTAGACCTCTCTGGTGAGAAGTTCATTTACCTCCCCCCAGACTCTCACCTACCAACTTGGGACTCAAAAAGGGCTAGCAACAAACTCAAAAACAACAAGGAGCTGTAACCATACACTACAAAATTGGATATAACAAAGTGTCTCAAAAATTAAATATATCATTTTCAGATTATAATTATTATTATTATTGTTATTATTATTTGACATGTAGCGATAATTGAATTGGTCTGCTGTCGGTTTAGAGAAAAAAACCTGAATTCACTGGAGGGACAAAAAGTCTAAAATGTAAAGCCCAAATTTGAGGCCTTTACCAAGCTATTGTCTTGACAATCTTATGCCAAATTTAGTGTTAATTCGGATATCAGCATCATTCTGTAGTTCATCATTGCAATGGGAATTGCTTGTTTTATCATATATACTAAATACTTTTTTGTCTGCTTATCAGTATTGGATAAAATGCAAATGCAAATGCAAATAACACACCTCGAAGAGGGGTGTTTTTTTCCCGCCCCCGACAAAATTCTTAAATCACTTACTTTACCACATCCCCACAGAACACATGGTGAATATCAAAACACATTTTAATGTCTCTAAATTTAGCTAATAATCGGACAAGCTTTCCTGATATTCATGCATCGAATATATGTGACCCAACATCTCTGATCATCTCTGACACTGGGGTCACTTTTTAACCCCCAAACTGATATTTTTATATGTAAATTTTGTCTCTTCTGAGCGAATTTTCGACAAACAGCCACTCAGAAGGTATGTTTCTCTGAGTGTGGTCTAAAAGAAAGATAGGATATTCCAAAAAGTTGCAGAAAAACAACAATTTTTGTGCAACTAATTTTAGCTAATTTTTTTGTGCCGAACAATCCTTAGTGCAGTCATAGTATTTACAGGCTCAAATAACATTATTTTATTTGGTTTAAGACTAAAATGGAGTGAAGATTTTCCAAAAAGTTGGAGAAATACAAGAGTCACAAAAAACTGACTAGTGATTAAGCGGGAAATTATTTCAATCCTTTTTGGGTACTACATTCATTTTTTGGGACAAAAGTCATACATTTCATAGGACCACTAGTTATAATTCCTTTAATTT